>NC_058414.1:58026957-58194468 GCF_002201575.2 Neomonachus schauinslandi
GGATTAGACATTGTGTCCAGCTTTTCTGACTCTTGCAGGTTACTGATTCATCAGACTGCCTTTCTATACCAGCTACTCGGTTTCCACTGTCTGATCCTCCTACTCCGAGTGACAGCACACATTTCATATTTTAGCTCATTGGCCATAAGAAACCAGCAAGGTGCATGCAGTGACCGTAGCTACAAGGCCCCTGTGGCAGACAGTGTTGGCTGCCTTACCAAGGTCAAACCTCCTCTTCCATCTTCCTTACTGGCAGGGCTGCCTCCCACAGTAGAGGCAGACAATGCCAACTACATGCATTCTCAGCCTCTCTTGTGACCTTAGTCCTGGACTGTGATATAAGGGCAAGTCTGCTGGGAATTTCTGGGAAAGAAAAGAAAGAAGAGTTTCTCCCCACATCCCACCCTAGCCTTTCTGGTTTTGATGTGATTGTGTAGAAGGGGTGATGCTTGGAGTCCAGGAGGCCATCTTGTGACAATGGTCAAGAAATTGCAGAAAAGCCAGCTTCGAGCCTTCTGGACTTCTGCTGTATGATAAAAATAAGCTATTTTTAAAGCCACTATAATTTTTTTAAAAGATTTTGTTTATCCATTTGACAGAGAGAATGAGCAAGAGTACAAGCAGGGGGAGGGGCAAAGGGAGAGGGAGAAGCAGGCTCCCCACTGAGCAGGGACCTGGTCTTGGGGCTTGATCCCAAGACCCTGGAATCACAACCTGAGCTGAAGGCAGATGCCTAACCGACTGAGCCACCCAGGCAGCCCAAGCCACTTTAATTTTTATTTATTATTTTACTTCCACCCAAAAGCAGCATTACTAATATTCACTCTTTTTAATTTTTTTTAAATATTTTATTTATTTGACAGAGAGAGACACAGCGAGAGAGGGAACACAAGCAGGGGGAATGGGAGAGGGAGAAGCAGGCTTCCCGCTGAGCAGTGAACCTGATGTGGGTCTCGATCCCAGGACCCTGGGACCATGACGTGAGCTGAAGGCAGACGCTTAACGACTGAGCCACCCAGGCGCCCCAGAGATAGTATTCTAAGAGGATTTTAGCTTTATTTTAGTACATATATGATTTACTATTTTAATAATTAAAATAGTTTTTAAAAATGGAAAAAATTTTTAAGTAGGCTTCATGCCCAGCCTGGAGCCCAATGCAGGGCTTGAACTCACAACCCTGAGATTAAGACCTGAGCTGAGATCAAGAGTTAGATGCTGGGGCGCCTGGGTGGCTCAGTCGTTAAGCGTCTGCCTTCGGCTCAGGTCATGATCCCAGGGTACTGGGATCGAGCCCCACATCGGGCTCCCTGCTCCGCGGGAAGCCTGCTTCTCCCTCTCCCACTCCCCCTGCTTGTGTTCCCTCTTTCGCTGTGTCTCTCTCTGTCAAATAAATAAATAAAATCTTTAAAAAAAAAAAAAAGAGATGCTTAACTGAGTGAGCCACCCAGGTGCCCCCAAAATGAAAATTTTTAAGGTTTTTCCTCTTTGCAAAATAGAATTGCTAACAGTTTATTTGTCATGCCCCTCACCTGTGTCCCTGTAATCCTACATCTGTACTTATGACCTGGCCATCCAGTATGTGATTATGTAGACTCTTTCCATCACAAGGGAATGGGCATTATAGAGATTTGTTCCACATGAGGCTCCCCCGTACATAGATATTGGCCGAGAAAGAATACTTAACACACGTCTCTTAAGGCTCTGTTGGCAGTTTTGTTGAGAATAATCTGTGTTTAAGTAATAATTATTTGTTCAATGTCTATTCTGTGCCAGGACCAGGGTAGACACTGGACATACAAAGATACATAAAAGTGATCTTGCCCCAGGGTACCTGGGTGGTTCAGTCGGTTGAGCGTCCAACTCTTGATTTTGGCTCAGGTCATGATCTCAGGAAGGTGAGATCCAGCCCCACATTGGGTTCACCTGAGCGTGGAGCCTGCTTAAGATTCTTTTTTGCACTCTGCCCTTCCCTCCCCCACCCTGCTTGTACGTGTGCGTGCGTGCACTCTCTCTCTCAAAAAAAAAAAAAGTCATCTTACCCCTAAGGACAAGTGGAGAGATTGGGCAGACATACATAAAAGAATACAAATACAGTACATATATAGTGAGAGAAAAAAGCTAATGGAAGTCTGAGCCTAGTGCATGGGGAACTTAATGTATCAAAAGCAGAAAAGTAGGGGAAAAAGCATAAAGGTAGAAAAGGGCAAGATAGAACAGATAGACATAAGATAAGGAGATGCTCATAAAATATATAAAATTTTATCAAGTGCAGGTGCCTGGATGGCTCAGTCAGTTAAATGTCTGCTTAGGCTCAGGTCATGATCTCAGCAGGAAGCCTGCTTCTCCCTCTCCCTCTGCCGCTTCTCCTGCTTATGTGCACTCTCTCTTTCTCTCAAATAAATAAAATCTTAAAAAAAAAAGAGAGAGAGGCTTAACTAACTGAGTCACCCAGGTGCCCCTCTATGGACAACTTTGAAAGAGGTCATATGCTTTTTCAGGATATGTCCATTCGTGTATGTGTGTGGACAGTTTTAATCATTATCTGAGGTGAAACTGTAGCATCTGTAATTTCTGCTCATTATTTCTGCCTTGGGCACTATACAGCATATATCTTGTCCTTCACATGAAAGGCCTGTGTGGTTTATTTTATTTTATTTATTTATTTATTTATTTATTTATTTATTTAGCACAAGCAGGGGGAGGGGGAGAGGCAGAGGGAGAGAGAGAATCTCCAACAGACTCCCTTCTGAGTGCGGAGCCCCATGTGGGGCTTGATCTCACAACCCTGAGATAATGACCTGAGCTGAAATCAGGACGTTCAACAAATTGAGCCACCCAGGCGTTCCATGTTTTTGAAGAAAGTAATCAATATTATCATCTCACCAAAGTGTTCCTTATTCCTAGCTGAAGTCCATTTAAAAAATTCCTTTCCAGGGGTGCCTGGGTGGCTCAGTCGGTTAAGTGTCTGTCTTCAGCTCAGGTCGTTATCCCCGGGGTCCTAGCATCAAGCCCTGTGTAGGCTTCTTTCCCTCCCATCGCCCCTCCCCTCCACTTGTTCTCTCTCAAATAAATGAATAAAATCTTTTAAAAAAAGTCCTTTCCATTTTTATTCTGATATTTTGTACATATAGAAATATTATGTACATATAGGAAGAAATTATAAACATGCATATAAATTTTTGACTTCTTATAGTTTTGATATTAATAGATATTTTAATAGCTAATAAACGTTTTACTTTAGAATAGTTTTTTTTCTTAAAAGATTTTATGTATTTATTTGACACAGAGAGAGAGACAGCAAGAGAGG
Source organism: Neomonachus schauinslandi (assembly GCF_002201575.2). Lineage (NCBI taxonomy): Eukaryota > Metazoa > Chordata > Mammalia > Carnivora > Phocidae > Neomonachus > Neomonachus schauinslandi. The sequence continues at coordinate 58,030,265 of NC_058414.1, forward strand.
GAACACAAGCAGGGGGAGTGGGAGAGGGAGAAGCAGGCCTCCCGCTGAGCAGAGAGCCCGATGTGGGGCTCGATCCCAGGACGCTGGGATCATGACCTGAGCTGAAGGCAGAGGCTTAACGACTGAGCCACCCAGGCGCCCTAGAATAGTTTTTGATTGATAAGAAAGTTACAATAACATTAACCCCCACCTCGTTTCTCCTATTGTTAACATTACTACTGTACATTTGTCATAGCTAGTGAGCAATATTATTAACTAAAGTCCATACTTTACTCATTTTTTTAAGTTTTTATCGAATGTCTAAAAATCCATTTTTTGCCGCCTGGGTGGCTCAGTCGGTTAAGCGTCTGCCTTCGGCTCAGGTCCTGATCCCAGGGTCCTGGGATTGAGTCCCGCATCGGGCTCCCTGCTCAGCAGGGAGCCTGCTTCTGCCTCTCCCTCTGCCTGCCACTCCCCCTGCTTGTGCTCTCTCTCTCTCTCTGACAAATAAATAAATAAAATCTTTAAAAAATAAATAAATAAAAATCCATTTTTCACATGCCAGTTTTATAATGCTGGTCAAAGTCCTCTTTAAAAAGCTTTTTTGCTCAGGCCCTTGGCGCCAGCAGGATGGGCAAGTGTCGCGGTCTCCATACTGCCGGGAAGCTCCGCAGGCACTGATAAGATCAGAAGTGGCATGATAAACTGTACAAGAAAGCCCATTTGGACACAGCCCTGAAGACCAACCCTTTTGGAGGTGCTTCCCATGCAAAAGGAATTGTGCTGGAAAAAGTAGGAGTTGAAGCCAAGCAGCCGAATTCTGCCATCAGGAAGTGTGTCAGGGTCCAGCTGATCAAGAATGGCAAAAAAGGGGCACCTGGGTGGCTCAGTTGGTTAAGCGACTGCCTTCGGCTCAGGTCACGGTCCCAGGGTCCTGGGATCGAGCCCCGCATCGGGCTCCCTGCTCTGCGGGAAGCCTGCTTCTCCCTCTCCCGCTCCCCCTGCTTGTGTTCCCTCTCTCGCTCTCTCTCTCTCAATTAAATAAATAAATAAAATCTTTAAAAGAAAAAAATGGCAAAAAAATCACAGACTTTGTACCCAATGATGGGTGTTTGAATGTTATTGAGGAAAATGATGAGGTTCTGGTTGCTGGATTTGGTCGCAAAGGTCATGCTGTCGGTGACATTCCTGGAGTTCACTTTAAGGTTGTCCAAGTAGCCAATGTCTCTCTTTTGGCCTTATACAAAGGCAAGAAGGAAAGACCAGTATCGTAAGTTTTGATGGTGAAAACATGACAATAATAAATTTTCATAAGCCAAGAAAAAAAATAGTCCTCTTTAAATGCCCAGAAATAAACATGATTCTCCATATAGGTCAGCTAGGGCGGATCTCTGCTCAGAAACTGGATGGTGAAGAAAATTAAGAGAGGCTGGGCAACCTCAGGGACTGATGTGAGGTCCACACCCAAGAGACTTATCTCCTAAAAGCTATCCACTTCTCAGCAATTCATTTAATCCTCCCCACAATTTAGGATGCAGGTGCTATCATTATCTCTATCTTTAAGAGGCTCAAAGAGATTCACTTCTCTTCCCAGGGTCACAAACCTCCAGCCCAGGTGTGTCTGACTCAGAAACACAGCTCTGCCTCCCACTTGTATATTTCGAAGACCGTATGCCACGTCTGCTATCCATGAGCTGCTCATTGTTCAGACAAGATGGCAACACAAGAGCTATGTAGCCGTCTTCTGAATGTGGATTCACTTATTTAACAAACATTTTTTAAAAAAACAAAAAACAATCATTTTTACCTCCTACTATGGAGCAGAAATGGCTGCATTTTGCAGGAGGGACTTTGGATGGAAACAAAGACTGGGGGCACGGGGCCCCAGATACTAAATGTGAGTGTGAAATGTAGACATCTTAGTAGTTAGTCAAATTCTTTACCTTCATTGACAGGCTTCCAAAAACAATAAATGTAGGGAAATTTTGTTTAATCATGTGATTGGAGTTGGCAATAAAGCTGGTCCCTAATTAGAAAATCAATAGTATCCAGGTCCATAAATGTGCTATTTGTACTTCTATCTAAGGTGAGTAGGACACTTATCAGGGTTCAGAGGTAAACACATGACTCTTATGAGCCTTACTGTTGACAACCACTGGTTTACTGACTAGGTTCCATGTGAATGAGAGATTATGTAAAAAAAATTCCTTTTTAAATCTTTGGATATAAATTGTCCACTTGATTGGTCAGATAATGTAATCGTAACATGGTAAACATGTAGTGATGACATCAGCCACCATTTATGGTGTCTTCAGTGCCTGACATTCATTTTTTCATTTAATCTTGAAAGGCTCTGTTAGGGAGATGCCCTAATCACAATTCCACAAAGAGTAAACTGAAGCTTAGAAAGATTAAGCACTTAATGTCAGTAATTTAGTTCTGAGCCAAGGTTTCAGCCTGGGTCTGTTTGATGCCTGCGTGGGGATGGGAAGGGTGTGGTCACTTGCTTGAACATGAGCCATATGAATTGGGGAAAATATGATGATGAGTAGTTGACCTTGAGGTTCACCCTCTAGATTTTAGAAATGAAGATGACCTTCAGAGATGAAACAGACAGAAATGTCCAGCTAGTCCTGGGAGGTAATAATGTGCCATGGTCTTAAGGTTCTTTGGTCCAGATGCCAGGCTAGAACTGTAAATAAAAAAGCTAAGCTTCTCCTATATGTGGATTAATGAGTTTTATATGATTTATTCCCATAAGCCTATAGTATAGTTTGTTCAAATCATTAGGGCAACCTGTTGGATATATCCAGGTATGAAGAAATAAACTTTACCTACCCATGAGTGTAGAAAGAACGTGAGAACGAATGGGGAGATGGAGACATAATATATAGGGAGAAGAAGGAAGAAAACGTGGGGTGGTTTTTGAAACCATCCAGCTTTGTCTTCCTACACTGAATAAGATGATAATAGCAAAGATTTTTTTTTAATTGAGGTATAGTTGACATACAATGTTACACTTTCAGTTGTATGATATAGTGATGTCAACCAGTCTACACATGATGCTATGCTCACAAGTGTAGCTACCATCTGTCGCCATACAGTGCTACTACAATTGCATTCACTATATTCCCTATGCTGGCAAACACTTTTTGAGTACTTACCATATGCAAGCATTTGTGTGAGCACTTTGCAACTCTACCAGGTAGGTGCTGTGTAGATGAGAAAAAATAGGGTTCAGAGAGGTGAGGTGCTCTCATAAAGCCAGTTAGGTCTGTCTGACTCAAAAGCTTAGAAAGGGTGGTATTTCTTATTCTATGTATGTATCACCCATTGTTCAGACAAAAGTCTTTCAAACCCTCCTCTAAGAAGGCTTTGGAAACAAAGAAAGGTGTGGAGAGAAGGTTTGTGGAAGATGTGACATAGGGTTTCTCTCTACTGGACGGGACTCTCGGAGAGGGCGTGGGACAGAACAGTTGAGAGCTTGGCACTGTTTAGCTATTGTAGCTATTGATAGCTTGACCATACTTATGAACTTTGTGTTTTCTTTGCTTGTGTTTCTTTGTCTTCAGTTTCTTTTGGAAAATTCCAGCCTGCTTTGCTGTGCCGAGAGAAACCGTGCTCTCTTGTTCATGCTTGAGCCAGAACGCCAAGAACAACAATTTCTCTGTCAGGGTTGGAGGAAAGGATGGAATGGGATGGAGGGTAGTAAGGGGGTTAACCATGGATATCGAAGTGAGGGAACCTAAAAGGGAGACCACATGTACATACACTTCCAGGTCCTTTTCTCCTCTTTGGATTGTGGCAAAGGCAAAGGCAGTGAAAAGGGGCAAATACCTTGTTACTTAATTTGTGCTGTGTCGTCTCTTGACTATAGATGCTCTCTGTGAAACAGGCATCCAGTGGAGCATATGTAGAGGTTCTTTGGGGGACCCTATAGTAGGGGTCTCCACTGTTTGTTCCTCTGATTTGGGATAAACCAGATTGACTCCTTCTTCTCTCCCCCATATAACCCTCCTAACCCCCTTGATGTTGCTCTTGCCCCAGAGGCAGCTCTCTTGAGTGGGGTACCCACAAGACAGCTCCAGCCTGCCTAACTTTGTCACTGTACACTTGACCAGAGAAATGCCCACATCCTTGCCTTACCTGTTTAGAATCTGACTAAAAAAACAACAGCACTTCAATGGGCCCATTCATGTTTTATCAGCTAACCCCCAAACAGTGCTATCTCTGAGTACATCAAGCATTCTTTAGCAAAGGAACAGGCTGCTCTTCAAATGTCCCCCATCTCCTCCTTGTCATCAGTCCCCAGTTCCTTCTCCCTCTATTCAGATAGGCATAGAAGGTAGATAAGCAATTCCAGGGCATGATCATAACTTCAGCTGGAAAATGGCTCTCTTCTTGCAGGCATTTCCCAAATGTATGAATCTACTGGTGGCTGTCTTAGTGTCCTCAGTTGGTCTGGGTGGGGGATGGGAAAGGAAAAAGCAGGGGCAAAAAAAAAAAACAAAAAACAAAAAACCAATGGTGGAGGGAGGGAACTCACAGTCCTGGTATTTCTTCCAGAATTTTGGTTTTTATATATAAGCTGCTGGTGTTAGGAGTGACAGTTGGAATAGCAAACCTAGCTGTGCTTTTAGCAAGATCTAAGAGCACATACCTGAAGGCTTTCTTCAGAATTGAAGGTGGGAAGTACAAACACCTATTTTCCTCAGTTTCTTAAAGTTCTCACCTTTGGGGCCATCAGAAACAAGAAAAACCTTATTCAGCAATCAGAGGCAACAGGAAGACTCTTATTCAACATGCCATTATGTGTGTTAATACAACAGTGAAGATGCAGACATGTGCTTATCTGAATCATAGGGCTGATGTGAGCGTACAAAGGAGTAGTGAAAGGACTAACAGCTCTAGCCCACTTTAGCTAGTAAACCGGTGGGAGCCATTGTGGTTTGACAATCTCTAGGTTGAAAACTGTAGGGCCAGCTATGTTCTAGAATTCAGAAGTTTGGGATATTAAAATGGTAACTGTATGTATTGTGCAGTATTTCCAGGGGGTCTGGAGCAAAACCCCCTCATCAAATACCTTAATATTTCTTTTTTCTTTTTTTAAGATTTATTTATTTGAGAGAGAGAGTGCACGCATGAGCGGGGGAAAGGGGCAGAGGGAGAGGGAGAGAGAGAATCCTCAAGCAGATTCCATGTTCAGCACAGAGCCTGACATGGGGCTTGATCCTAGGACCCTGAGATCATGACCTGAGCCAAAACCAAGAGTCAGGATGCTCAAACAGCTGAGCCACCCTCGCACCCCTTAATATTTGTGCAGTAAAACATATAAATAGTCATAGTAACTGGTTTAAATAAAGACTTTAAGTCGCCTAATGTCAGTTCAAGTGATGATTTGTCGCTAAATGAATTCAGAGTAGTATATGGTTTTGACATCAACTGAGTTTTGAACAAATTGTCAGCTTCCAGAGTTCCTTAGATTTCAGTTTTAGGGGCGCCTGGGTGGCTCGGTCGTTAAGCGTCTGCCTTCGGCTCAGGTCATGATCCCAGGGTCCTGGGATCGAGCCCCGCATCGGGCTCCCTGCTCCGCGGGAAGCCTGCTTCTCCCTCTCCCACTCCCCCTGCTTGTGTTCCCTCTCTCGCTGTGTCTCTCTCTGTCAAATAAATAAAATCTTTAAATAAAAAAAAAAGATTTCAGTTTTAGATATAAGATTGTGGGCTTGAATTAATAATACCGGGTCATTGTCCTAGGAACTGAAAACCAACAAACCAAACCACTGGACTATAGCTTATCCTCGCTGCTAATTCCCAACAATGCCTCATCAATCTGGCCCTTTACAAAAGAAACTGTGTTCATTTGACCCATTCATGTTTTACTGAGCTAGTCTAAAACAATGCCCTTTCTAAGTGCATCAGCTGTTTTGCCACTCTGGCAAAAGTACTTGGTGTCTAGCAGACAGGCCTGTTCGATGACTATAATGGTGCAGAGATTTACTAAATGGTGCCCTGCTGGTTAACAAGCATTCATACAACTCTGAAACATGCCTAATTATTGTTAGGGAGTGTCAGGTACAAGGCTGAGTTGATTGGGAATTTTACCCACCTTAAAGAGTATAGAGTACAGCTCTTAGTTACTAGTCCCTTTAAAGAATTACATTCTGGCTACTGTCTGTTGATAATAAATGCTTGGACCTTGGCCAACCTCCAGACAATCAAGGATTCCTTCTACTTTTGAATGCCTGGGTTTTTTTAAGTTCTTAAAAAAGGTAAAATAAAAACTATTAATCTACAGAGTCCCCAGATTACTCAAATTTATTATTAATTTAAGATATTTACTACCAATTAATTGACTCATTTAAAATTAATACACTGTAGAAAGCTTCATGTTATGCTAAAAATATTTTTAGTATTAACTTATTAGAGCAATAAGAGAGATATTTTTAGCACAATTTAAAAAGTGCCCTAAAGCTTTAGAATTGAAAGAGTGTGTTCATAACTTCCAAGGGGCTGGCATGAAATAGAATTTTCTTTCTTTTTTTTTTTTTTTAAGATTATTTATTTATTTATTTGAAAGAGAGAGAATGAGAGAGAGAGAGAGCACATGAGAGGGGGGAGGGCCAGAGGGAGAAGCAGACTCCCTGCTGAGCAGGGAGCCCCATGCGGGACTCAATCCCGGGACTCCAGGATCATGACCTGAGCAGAAGGCAGTCGCTTAACCAACCAGCTGAGCCTCCCAGGCACCCATGAAATAGAATTTTCAAGAAATGCATGGGATGACAAACAATTCAGAATACTAATTATCTCTGTAGGGAGAGGAATGCAATCTCTGAGGAGTACATAGGGGCCTACAACTGCATTGATAAAATTTTATTCTTTAAACTGGATTAAGGGCATGTAGGTACTTATAATTCTTTATACTTTTTTGAATGTCTGAAATATTTCATGATAAATTAAATATATATGTATGATTTGCATTGATTCATCCAGCATAGGGCAAGAGAAGCATAAAATAGACTCCTGGGTCAAATATCCTGGTAGTGATGAACTATTTACTATTCAGCCATCCTTCTATGGATTTGCTTCCTGTGTCCTTCAATGTTTCTTTTTTTTTTTTAAGATTTTATTTATTTATTTGACAGAGAGAGAGAGAGAGATCACAAGTAGGCAGACAGGCAGGCAGAGGGAGAGCGAGAAACAGGCTCCCCTCTGAGCGGGGAGCCCGATGCGGGACTCGATCCCAGGACCCTGGGATCATGACCTGAGCCGAAGGCAGACACTTAACCGACTGAGCCACCCAGGTGCCCCTTTCAATGTTTCTTGATCATTGAATGCCCTCCATGCCCTGAAATCTTTGTAGGGATTAGCTGGTAGACAAGGGGAAGCATCTGTGGAAAATAATTCAATTTTGAATGTGAAGTGAGACATTTTATCCTTAGGGAGATTGAAAGCACCAGAGGAACTCCTGGCCCCTTCCTGCTCCTGCTATCACATTTCCGTCCCACAGTCGGCTCTTGCATGTCTCCTCCTAGCTCTACCTTTGTGTGATGTGATGTAGAAATTGGTCATTTGGGGACGCCTGGGTGGCTCAGTCGGTTAAGCGTCTGCCTTCGGCTCAGTTCATGATCCCAGGGTCCTGAGATCAAGTCCCTCATCAGGCTCCTTGCTCAGCGGGGAGCCTGCTTCTCCCTCTGCCTGCCACTCCCCTGCTCGTGCTCTCTCTCTCTCTCTCTCTCTCTGATAAATCAATCAATCAATCAAATCTTCAGGAAAGAAAGAAAGAAAGAAATTGGTCATTTGTCATGCTATCCGTGTTTTTTTGTTGTGTGCTTCCTTTTTCATGGAAGTCATTGAAAATACGTCACCATTATTACAGTGGCATGGCTTTTGCCAGAATCCTGGACTTTTTTCCATAAAAATTTATATGCAAAAGAGCCAGAGTCCACATCAGTCAGCCTTAACAAGATGTGGGAATCTAATCATGGGTCTATTCTGTAGGCAGAGAAATCTTCTTGAAAGTAAATGTTAAGCAAACATTATGAAAATGTTTATTTAACACTGTTTACGCAATGTTAGTATATTTAACAGTTTGTCACATTAAAATCTTGTTCGCCTTTTAGGTATCATCCCAGTGATTATGTAACATTCTATTATAAGGGTAGTTCAGATAAGAAAGGTCTTGGATATCATATACACATGTGTTATGTATGTTTGCAATCTGATTGTTCTTAGAATCTTGGAGATACACATTTATTTCTCTAAAGTAAAATATGCTAAATTTGAAGTCCTCAAATAAACTTGTGATTTCCAAAATTTGTTTCTTCATAAAGAGGACACCTAGGTTTTGTTGGTGATGTTTATCTTCTGCTTATGGGCTGGTCTTTGGGGAATGGGCAGCTCTAAGGTCTTCTGGCTCAGTAGGTACTTCCTGCTATTAATCCCCTCAAAAAAGGTGTGGTGAATACCAGGAGCAGAACCAAAGAAGTCTGGTAAGAGTGTCCAGAAATCTCTGTTGTCACATTAAACAGGGTAAAGGAAAGAGAACTAGAGTCATGGGTCCTACAAGGCTCTGGTTTTGGTGAATGAAGCCAGGACCCAGGTTTTCTTGGTTCCATGGCTAAGGCCTGGTCAGTTTTTTGTGAATCTGCAGTACTGGGTAGGAAAAGGCCCAGTCTACAGCTGTAAGGAGCCCAGAGTAAATTCACTTCTATTGGAAAAGCAATCCAAAACTACGTTCTTCGAATGATAGGGTGGTTAAATTATCTCCAGGAAAAGGAGACTCCAGTGTTCAATTGTTCAACTGTCTACCTTTCTAAGGGTGAAATTAGCCCGAGTACATTTACTTCTAGGCAATGTCCTTGACAAGAGTTGATTTACAATGGAAGCTTCTCTAAGACATTGCAGACCTGGTGACCTCAGTGTAGTAATCTGGTTATATCTTTTTAGTGCCCCAAACTGGATTGGGAATGATGATAACAAACCTATATAGCACCTTAGCAGTTACAAAGTGCTTTCTCTCATCCTTAAATGTATGAATAGAACTTTGGACAGAGGATCAGTCTGGGTAGATAAAGGTACTCAATACAGCAAGAGTTCTGATCTGGCTTTTATGGGGACTCTCTGCTGTTTAACATGTGCATTCATTTGTTTAATTAATAGTTTCTGAGTTTCCGTTATGGGCCAGGCACTGTTCAAGGCATGGAGGCATTGCAATAAATGAAACCAAGTCCTTATCCTAATGGAACCTACATTTTTGCAAAGGAAAATATGGCAAATATTGGCAAGTGAGAAGTGCTGTAGAGAAAAACAAAGCAGGATAATGGGCTAGAAAAGTAAAGCAGAAGAGGGATGCTTTTTTATTAAGGTAGTAAGAGAAAGCCCTACTAAGGAGGTAACATTTGAGTAGAGACTGGAATAAATCAAAGAAGTAAGCTATGGGGCCATCTGAAGGATCAACATTCCAGGCAGAAGTAACAGAACATGCAAAGCATATTCTACAACAGAAGCAGCTTCACATCATTTTTGCTTTTTATTATAGAAAAATTTAAACATATAAAAAAGTAGAATTGTATCATGAACCCCATGTATCCATTACTCTGCTTCTACACTTCTGAAACCGAAGTACCAGACTCCGCCTCCTCACATTGGATTATTTGACAGCAAATTCAAGACGTCATATAAATATTGAGTATGTATTTCCAAAGTGAAGAACACTTTTCTTTGACATGCTACCATATCACTACCATACTTAAAAATTTATCAATAATTCACTAACATTATCCAATATTCTCTAGTATTCAGCCTTTCCAGGCTGGTTCACATATATTTTTCCTAGTTGTTAAAATCGATTTTTAAATTAGGTTATCAGAATGTCCAAAAAAATGGCCAGGATGATTGTGTGGCTGGTAAGAACAAAACACAATACTAAGTTTCACAGCCTCACAGAGGAGGACAAAAGCAGAATCAGAATCAAAAGATCAGTTCAAGTAAGTGAGAGAAGGTGATCAGTGGTTAACTGGATAAAATGAACAGTCGGCAGCTGGCTGGCAGAGATCCATAGGCTTTTGTTTCCATTTAGCAGGAGTGTTGCCTTGTGAGCCTCCCCTCCAGGAAGCTAGGAGACTGAGATTGCCCCACCCTTGAGGTCCTTGAATTCCTTGCCCCAGGCTCTTTTTAAAGTGGCCAAGAAGGAAAGAATGCCCTTTGTGCTCAGCACTAAACTAGGAAATTTTATATACACCAGCTCTCACTCCTCACAATAATCCTGCAAGAGAATAATTGTTATTTATAGGAAATGAAACCAAGGCTCAGAGAGGTCAAGTGTGAGGTACAGTATGGACTTGAGCACTGGCCTATGTACCCCCAAATCTGATCTTTACTTTTTGATATTATGTCATATGTGTGTTCATTTGTTTATTGTCTGTTTCCTCCCTGATGAGAATGTAAGCTCAAAGAGGCAAGGACCTTGTCTGTCATTCATTGCAATTTTCCTAAGCCCAGCAAAGTGTCTGGCACATAAGTGAAAATAAAAATATTAATTCAGTGAATGATGTACATGTTATATAACCTTGAGTCTCACAGGAAATGCTCTTGCAGGGGTCAATTGTACAAATGTCAATGTCTTTGTGGTTCAACATGGAACTTTCCATCCTTCCCCACCTCCTTCCCCACCTCCTTCAATTCCTTCTAGATCCAAAGCTGGATCCCAAGACTGGACGACTTGGAATGTTGTCAGGGGTATGCAAAGTGAAGAAAGCTCAGGACTGATCCCAAATGAGATATTATTTTACCTACTAGGCTGATAAAAAGCAATGTCTAAAAAAAAAAAAAAAAAAAAGGCAGTTCTGAAAGACAATATCAAGTATTGATGAGAATGTGGATTAACAGGAATTCTTACATACCACTGGTGGAAGTGTGATAGAATCACTTTGAAAAATGTTGGCACTAACTTGTAAAATTGAACTTTTACATACCCTAAGACTCAATAGTGCTTCTCTTAGGTCTTATTCCTAAAGACCTCTTGCATCTTTTCACCAGGAGACACATTCTTAACAGTTTCGTTCAAAATGGTAAAAACCAACCAACCAGCCAGCCAACCCCCCCCCCCCCCCCCCAAAAAAACCCCAAACTAAGGAATCCAAATATCCAGGGACTTTAGAACAACTTCAAAAGTGGTGCTATGGTTAAATAGAAGAATTTTATACAACAGTGAAAATGAATGTGTGATCTATAGCTGCGGGTAACAATGCATATGAATCTTAGAAACATACCCTCGGGTGAAAAAAAATCAAGTTGCAGAAGATTACAGTAACTATGATATCATTTTTATAAAGCCTAAAACAAGGAAAATGAGACAATACAAAGCTTAAAGGTATATATATCTGTGCTAAACCTTTATTTCATTTATTTTTTAAAAAGATTTTATTTATTCATTTGGGAGAAAGACAGAGAGAGCACGAGCAGGGGGAGAGGAGAGGCAGAGGGAGAGGAAGAAGAAGGCTCCCCGCAGAGCAGGGAGCCTGATGTGGGGCTCGATCCCAGGACCCGGAGACCATGACCTGAGCCGAAGGCAGACACTTAACTGGCTGAGCCACCCAGGTGCCCCTCCCCGCCCCCTTTTTTTATAGGAAAAATAAACACAGTTCAAGATTGGGTTACTTTTGAAGAGGAGGCAGAGGAATGAGGTAGGTAGATGCAAAAAACGGATAATGTTCTAGTTCTCCTTAAGTTTGTGTGGTGTGTTCATGCTTTAGTATAATGTTTCAAGGCTCGGATATAAATTATGTGACTTCCTTGGTATGTATCAGATATCTAATAAGTAAAGAGCTCAAACAAACCAGCTTAGGATGGAGCTGTGTCTGAAGGAGTCGGGTGGGTCATCTGCACAGCCATCGGCGGGCTGCTGGCAGGAGTGTACTTCTGGCATCTGGAATCTGTTGTTTCCTGCATCGTGGGTGCCAAGAGGTGAGCTGAATCCCGTAAGTGAGAAATGAAACACTCACTCGAACTTGGAACTCCCAAGTACATACCCAATAATTACCCCACAGAGAGGAGACTGCAGTCAAGGAAAGCATTATTTATTTGTATTTAAGCATTTCTTTACTGTTTGACAATGTAGTGATCCTACCAAGAGACACCAGGGATTGGAATGTATTCTTTCCTAAACATTTTTCTTCGTGCCATTGTGTTGCATAAAGCTGCCAAAGATCACGCCTTAGATTCACTTAGCCTCTTCCTTACAGACAGGGACAGGGAGGCACACAAATTCCCAACTAAAAGCGTAGAATTATGTGTGTTACCACTTGACCTCATGTGAGTAAAGGCATGGATTTCATCACCCTGTCTAGTAATTTCAGGAGTCCTGGCAGCTTTTGTAATCTGTAAATGGGGTAACTTCATTACTTCTAATTAAGGGTCAAAAATGAAAATCGAAAACACACAGAGAGGCTTTTCCTTAATAAGGAATTTTAACAACATGTGACCTTAGCTGTGTGACAAAGACAGTATTTGTACTACGGTCTGAGGTGTTGGACCATTTTGGAGAGTATTAAAAGTGTTCTGAAAAGGAAACTTCTTCATTATTTTTAATGATAAGTTTTAAGTAGGTAGGAGAAATGGGTGAACTGTTTTTGTGTTTTGGTTTTTTAGCTCAAGCAAATTGAATTTAAAAAATCTATATGCTGACTCTCTTTATAATGAAAATGAAGATTTATATATCACCCTGAAGATATGATCAATGTAAATAAGCTGGTAATTTAGACATTTTTTTCATTATATTTTCAATTGTGTGTCTTTATCACATGAGCAGATAATTGCTAAATCTCTACCCTCCTTTCTTCAGATTAGACACCCTGTCAGTCATTGATCCAGATTACAAGGTAATTTTCTTACAAATTTAAAAACAGCTTTTAATAGACCAAATAAAGAAGGCTTGTGCATGTATTACATAAATATCACATGTATATGTACACATATACAGAGATGAAAAAATATTTTAAAAAATAGGCTAGAACATTTTCACTGAGGTGAGGTATACACTTTGGGCCTTGCAATACAGGTGGATGTTTGAAGAAAGACATAGAGGGGAAAGTATGTCAGAGGAATGTACAGATGGGAAAACATGAAACATATTCCAGAAAGCATGGGTCCAGTTTGAGTTTGTAAGAGGAAATGGTAAGGGTTGAGGATGGAAAGTTAGATTGGAATCAGGCTGTGATATCTTTGACTGTTGGGCTGAGAGTTCGTATAGGATTCAGGAAGTAGCAGAAGATAAATTTTTAGATGTGTGCAGCCAGCCTCGCTTAGCTCTCCCACTCTGTAATATGGATCTGAGCCATGGAAATGATTAACTCATATTCCCTGTGTTTATCTGTTCCTTGAGCTGGTTAAACGTGAGACAAACAAATTGTGTGTATTTGGAGAAACACAGAGAGCTTGTATCCTTTTTTCTTTTTTTTAAAAAGATTTTATTTATTTATTTGACAGAGAGAGACACAGCGAGAGAGGGAACACAAGCAGGGGGAGTGGGAGAGGGAGAAGCAGGCTTCCCGCAGAGCAGGGAGCCCGATGCGGGGCTCGATCCCAGGACCCTGGGATCATGACCTGAGCCGAAGGCAGACGCTTAACGACTGAGCCACCCAGGCGCCCGGAGAGCTTATATCCTTGAGGTCAGGGACCTTGTCCTATTCATATTGATACATCTTGCACCAAGCTTGGCATGTGATTACTGCTTAATAACTGTTAGTTCCGATATTTATCTTGTCAGTCATTTGGTAGAAATCAATGAAAGAAAACCCAAAGTCCATATATTCCCCTTTTTTTAAATTACATTTTTTTAAATTACAAAAGGACACTGAACAGACATAGCTAAATACAATGTATTGTATTGGCTTGAAAAAAAAATAGGTGCAAAAGGCATTTTGGGGACATTTCGGAAAATTTGAATACAGTCCAGATATATGAGAATATTATGGAACTATTACTCGTTTTCTTAGGTGCCTGCAACTAACTATCAAATGTTCAGCAAACAAATATACACACACATGGACACAGGTAAAGAAGATATGTGAAAACATTACTAATTGTTGAATCTAGTTGGATGGTATGCAAGTATATCTTTACTATTTTTTTAACTTTTCTATATGTTTGAAATTGTTTGTAAATAAAGTCAGGAAGGTTTTTGTTTTCTTTTTTTAAGTAGGCTCCATGCTGGGTATCGAGCCCAGTGTGGGGCTTGAATTCATGATCCTGAACTCAAGACCTGAGCTGGGATCAAGAGTTGGATGCTGGGGCACCTGGGTGGCTCAGTCGTTAGGCGCCTGCCTTCGGCTCGGGTCATGATCCCAGGGTCCTGGGATCGAGCCCCGCATCGGGCTCCCTGCTCTGCGGGAGGCCTGCTTCTCTCTCTCCCACTCCCCCTGCTTGTATTCCCTCTCTCGCTGTGTCTCTCTCTGTCAAATAAATAAATAAATAAAATCTTTAAAAAAAAAAAAAGAGTTGGATGCTTACTAACTGAGCCACCTAGGTGCCCCAATTAGGAAGGTTTTTATTTATTTTATTTTATTTTATTTATTTATTTTCTTTTTTAAAGCAGGGAGAGACTTCTTCTTCTTCTTCTTCTTTTTGATTTTATTTATTTACTTGAGAGAGAGAGAGTACAAGTGGGGGAGGGAGAGGGAGAGGAACAAGCAGACTCCCTGCTGAGCAGGGAGCTCTACACGGGGCTCTATCCCAGGACTCCAGTATCATGACCTGAGCTGAAGTCAGATGCTTAACTGACTGAGCCACCCACATGCCCCAGGAAGGCTTTTAATTTCAAAAATACACTCCATCAGTCAGGGTTCTTAATTTCTAGAAAGAAACCAACTCTGGTTAATTCAAAACCAACTCTGGAGAAAAGGTCTTCATTTAAAAGATCGTGAGTAGTTCACAGATCCTTTGGGAAAGCTTGAAAGTCATATGCCCAACATGCCCTGTGAAGAGCTCCTCGCCCTGCCCCCACAAACTTTATAGCTGGTTCTGCTAACCCTCTGATGGTACTATTACTGTCATGTCTTCTTCTGGAGACAGAACGGAGCTGCCACGAAGCTGCTGCCCCTCCTGGGCCAGAATGGGTTCTGTAAGCATCTGACTGGTGTAGTGCATGCCCTGATGACAGAGGAGTATGGGAAAGCATGTAGCTTGCATTTCAGTTTCTAGAGTGGATGCTTGGCCTGCTTCATAGGGTGGGGGATTCTCCAGAAATAGTAAGGTGGTTCAAATGTTGATAGATCAAGAACAATCACAAAAGTCATCTGCTTCTGCAACTGATATAGAAGCTAGAAGTTGAAAGACTAAATAAGAGATGCACAGATTTATCAGGATGGGAGGAGACAAGGACCTGAGCTGGAGTATGGATGGGGATGCAAGGAAGGGTTGAATATGGGAAATACTCAAAAAGTAAAATGCACAGGATTTGGTTTGTAAATAAAGTATGAATATAGCGGAGGAAGTAAGACAGAGGAGTTGAGTTGAGTAAAACTCTCAGATTCCTGGATGGACAGACTGGGTCACTGGTGATACCATTCACGGAGGTGATATGTTAAGGAGCCTCCATTTGCCCCACCAGAACTCTTCTCCACCCTTTACCCCACTGCTTTGTGCCCCATGAAGCTGACGTCTGTGGACTGAGTCACTTGGGCTCCTTTGACCTCTGACTTCAGGTTGGGTTGGCCAATGGGTGGGAGCAGCAAGAGATTTGGTGTGATGGCCATGGGTGTGGCCATGGCTTCTGTCAGACAGCCCTTTCTCCACCAGCAAGTAACATCTCCTTCCCCAGTGCCTTTAGGCCTCGTTCCCCACGAGGACTGCTTCCCCTCTGCCGCTAGAGAATCCTTACTGAATCTCTTAAACCCTTCACTGAACTCTCTTCAGTCACTTCTTTAGTGTGTTATCTGTTTCCTGACAGGATGTTGAGTCTATGATGTTCGTGTGACACCCAAGTGGCAATGTGTACATAGGGTTGATGTCAGGAGGAAAGCCTGGGCTGAAGATCTAGTAGTTATTAACAACAGTATTAGGCTATTTGGCAGTTGAAAATATGTACTAATAATAGGAGAGATTTTAAAGCCAAAGGTACAGAAAACTGGACTCTGAAGAAGATCAGTATTTAAGGAGGCAACTGCAAAATGAGAAGTGCGCAAATGAAATTGAAAAAAAGTATTCAGAGAAACAGAAGGAAGACTAGAGTGCAATTGCATCACAGAGGAGTGGTGGGAAAAAGTTTCAGGAAGGAAAGAGTGGACAATAATATCAATAACATTTGTAAGTTCTGAGAATTGAAAATTTGGTTGGAAATCTGAGGGTTATTGATGACCTTACCATAGGAACTTTCAGTGGACTGGTGGGGGTGAGCATGCATGAGGTGAGGAATGAATAGTCAGTGAAGAAGTGGGGATGCAAGGTTTTGAACATGTAGAGTATGACTATTAGCCTGTAACTCAAGTCTGTAAAAAAAAAAGAATTTGTTGATGTGGTCCACCAATTCAATTTCTATTTTGGGTCCCTCAATTCCAGTTTTGTTAGGATTTTGGAATATTACTCAGTACTAGGATGTGGCAGGGGATATTTGGAGACCCAGGACGGGTAGATGGGTTGAGTGGTTTTGTCCACCTAGATGTACCTTCCACCTTTCCCCAGATCGGAGAAATCTATTTTTACAATTGGGGAAGAGTACGCTATCTGTTCTCCCTCCACATTTATTCCCCTGTCCCTGGCTTCGTTTCAAGCCATTTTCTCTGTACCCTAGGTCCCTTCCCTGTTTGGGGTTTTGAGACTTTGGAAACAGGTGCCAGAAAGATTTTCCTTCTATATCCCTTCCCCTATGGCAACAAATCTATGTGTTTGATAGTGGGCAAGGTTTGGGAAAGTGACAAACTATAGAAGGGGGAAATACCCCCCCAAATTAGGTTAATATCTCAAATACATTGTCTTGTCATATAGATTGCTATTTAAAGAATGTAAGTTGGGAAGGGAAGAGGAAAAATAGCACGATAGTTGGATATGGGGTAAAAAAGTTCTCCTGGAATGACAGCAATTGTGATTTTTAAAAGTACAGAAAGGGTCCCTTCTCTACAGAGATTTTCCCCACAGATGCATGGAAACCTACAAGGACAGGTTCATTGCTTCATGCTCACAGTCTTATTTTGAGATCCTCATACTTGCATTAAGTCCCTCATAGTCACAGAGGTTAATATTGAGCCTAAGCTTCTTTTGTTCCCCTGTACAAGACTGCTTGCTGCCTGAGGGGTAGTGGTTGTTGAACCTGAGAAAGAGTACCTGAACAGAAGGGAAAAGTATAGACAATGAAGGATTCCAGAAGAGGAATTTTATCTATTCTTAGCTTCTTAGAACTTGCTGTATTATACTAACCAACCTCAAAAGTCAATTTTCACAATTAACCAATAAAATATACTAAAGATGCTCAACATAAGTACTTAGTAATAATTTCATTTTTCCCTTTGTCCTCATGGCAGGATCAGCATAGCTATGGTCTCTTCTGGGAATAAAGGCATTTCTTTCATCTAGGAAACCCAATGCTAAATGGCAATAAATCATTGCTCATTGAGTTCTACAACCTAAACTATATGTTGAAGAAGAAATTCTAGCCCCTATGCATCATAATTAACATCAAATAGCAGTACAAGTTTGCAGTACAACAAAAAGCTACATGGCAATAACCTTAGCTGGTCAGAACTAAATTAACTCACTGAGCCATTACTTAAGGGGAAGAAGGAAAAATAAGACAGGTTCTACCTATGACGCTAAGGGAAGGGGCATAGTGGTTGTATCAGTCTGGGTCCAATTAATAAGAGAACTACACAGTGATTTGAACAGAGAATGTTTAATAAAATTCTTAGCTATAAAAAGGGATTGGAGTAACCAGGCTAGTAAGGTGTAAAGGGAACTCAAAAGACTGTAAGAATCGCAGATATAAGGAACAGATACTATCCCCCTGGCTGAGACACATGCCCAAGCAAGAGATCCAGACCTTGGAGAGGTCATGACTATGAGTCACTGAAGGAAATAGTCCCACAAAGAAGTACCTGAGTTGAGGGGCGCCTAGATGGCTCAGTCAGTTAAGCGTCTGCCTTCGGCTCAAGGTCGTCATTCCAGGGTCCTGGGATGGAGCCCTGCATCAGGCTCCCTGCTCAGTGGGGAGTCTGTTTCACCCTCTGCCCCTCCCCCACTCATGCTCGCGCGCTCTCTCTCTCTCTCTCTCTCTCTCAAATAAATAAATAAAATCTTAAAAAAAAAAAAAAGTACCTGAGTTGCTGAGTTAGTGGAACTTGCTGGAAATCCACCCTCTAGAAGTTGGCAGAAATCTACCTTCTGGAACTTGCTGGATAGCCACTATGTGGAACTTGCTGGAAATCTACCCTCCAGGATTTTAGAGAAAGGTGTTCATAGAGAAGTATCTACACTGCAGGCACTGTGCCACAAAACTGCTTAGAAGGGAACATTGAGGGTAAAGCTGCTGGGTGCTGGGTGCTGGGGCTGCTAGTTACCCTGCAGTGGAATCAGCAACTTAAGAAGCCCCCTGTGCTACAGGAGGTAGACCCTTGGAAACTTGAGTAGGCTGCACTAGCTGACTCCGAAGTCATGTGCACTGCAGGAATCTGTTGAATGAGTATACAGGAACCAGGAATCAGAATCCTTCTCTACTCCAATATCTCTCCAGCACTTTCTACTGACCAAGCTTAATATTGTGCCAGCTGGCAAAGAAAACGTTAAATTTGCATCAACCTAAATGCATTTTCACAGAGCAGGCAAAAAGGATGAATTTAGAACTGAGAGACCACAAATTGGTTACTGCCATGACAATAATCTACAAATACTTTCCCCCAACTACTAATTTTAAGCCCCTGAAAAATGTTTCAATGTTTTATGAATAGGATGGGTATTAACCAGAGGAATGATCAAACTCCCCGATATAGATAAAATTCAAATTCTTTTTCATGGATCTCTTAAGTCCCAGGTAAATCATGAGATGTGGTCAGAAACCAGGTTAGCATCCATGGGATGTATCTGGATACTAAGATGGATTTGCCTGTCTAGAGCACATTATGTACATCATGGTATTAATGCAACCTGTTTTGGTGTGATGGGGGCAGCATGCAGAAGGAAGTGGGATAAGAGAGAGTGGGAAATGGTGGAGTGGAATATAGATAATTCTTTTTAATAGTGTGAAGTTTGGCTGTGAAAGTGAAGACAAGAGGCAATAGAAGTTGAAGAGAGATGGGCCTGGGTGGCTCAGTTGGTTAGGCGACTGCCTTCGGCTCAGGTCATGATCCTGGAGTCCCGGGATTGAGTCCCGCATCGGGCTCCCTGCTCAGCAGGGAGTCTGCTTCTCCCTCTGACCCTCCCCCCTCTCATGCTCTCTCTATCTCATTCTCTCTCTCAAATAAATAAATAAAATCTTTAAAAAAAAAAAGAAGTTGAAGAGAGATATGGAGCCGGGAATTTTTTTTATTTGTTTTTATTTTTTATTTTATTTTATTAAAAAAATTTATTTTTTATTTTTTATTAAAAATAAAGATTTTATTTTTTCAAATAATCTCTATAACCATGGGACCTGAACTCATGACCCCGAGACCAAGAGTCACATGCTGCATCGACCATGCCAGCCAGGCACCCCTGGAGCCGGGAAATATTTTAAAAATTAAATAGAAGAAACTTGAGCCAGTGGACAAGACAATGGGAAGGATCCAGTGGAGATGAAAGGTTTGAATATAAGAGAGAGAGTGTAGATTTCCTGAGAAGGCGAAACGATGGGATCTGAAGAAATAAAAACATCTTTCAACCTAAAATTTTGATTCAGCTTTTGCTAAATTTTAAAAGTTCAGAAGATTATCTTAATAACATTTTCTTAAAATAACTTTTATTGGGGCACCTGGCTGGCTCAGTCAGTAGAGCATGAGACTCTTGATCTCAAGGTGGTGAGTTTGAGCCCCACATTGGGGGTAGAGATTAGTTAACAAAATAACTTTTATTAACTTTAATTACCACTGATAGGCAAGTGACCCCAAAAATTAAGGTATGTAATTTAAAGCACTGAGAAGAAAGAATTTCCCTGACCTAAGTATCTTAAGAATTCAAAGTACAGTGCTGGTGTTACTCCTCTGAGTAAGCTGAAGAAGAGAGGTGAGAGAGTATTTACATTCCAGTGACCTCTCAATTGCACAAGGAACAAAGAACACTGTTAGGAGCCAGGTGGGGCAAAGGTCTTACTAAAGTATAAATCTCTGCAGGCTCTATTTCTTAATATCATAAATTACATAGTTTCTTTCTTTATAGTGCAAGAAACTTCCCAAGACATTCAATTTTATTTGTTTAATTTTTTATTTTTAAGTTTTTTATGATAAATGCTTTTATTTTATTCATTGAAAGACAACTTGTACATGCTACATTGTATATAATTTTGTCTGAAACTTTAACAATAAATTTATCTCTAAGCATCACTTAGGTTACACAGAAACTCTGAAGACTACATTTCTAGAAAGTAAATTCTAAGTATAATCATTTACAAAATAATTTTCAAGAAATTTTGAGAATGATAATGCTATAAAGGTTACAATGTTTTTTTTTAATTTTTTTTTTTTTTTAAAGATTTTATTTATTTATTTGACAGAGAAAGAGAGAGTTCACAAGCAGGGGGAGAGGCACAGGAAGAGGGAGAAGCAGGTTCCCGGCTGAGCAGGGAGCCAGATGCGGGGCTCAATCCTAGGACCCTGGGATCATGACCTGAGCCGAAGGCAGCTGCTTAACCGACTGAGCCACCCAGGTGCCCCAAAGGTTACAATGTTATACCTAAAAAATGCTAAGGCAGTTTTAGGTGCCTAGCTTAATTTTTAAAGTTGTGTGTGTGTTTTTTTTAAATATGTATGTATGTATTTATTGAAATATAGTTGACACACAATGTTACATTAGTTTCAGGTGTACAGCATAGTGATTTGACAAGTTTATACATTATGCTATGCTCATAAGCATTGCTACCATCTGTCACCATAGATGCTATCACAGTACCATTGACTACATTCCCTATGTTGTACCTTTCATCCTAGTGACTTATTCATTCCAAAACTGTATCTCCCACTTCCTTTCACCCATTTTGTTCATCCTCCTACCCCAAGCCCCTTTGGCAACCATCAGTTTGTTCTCTGTATTTATGTGTCTGTTTCTGCTTTTTGTTTATTAATTTTGTTGGTGGTAGGTTTTTTTTTTTAGATTCCACCTATAAGCAAAATCATATTTTATTTGTTTTTCTCTGGCTTATTTCACTTGGCACAATATCCTCTAGGTCCATCCATGTTGTCACAAATGGCAAGCTCTCATCCTTTTTGATGGCTGAGTAATTGTATGTATATGCCACATCTTCCTCATTCATTCATCTATCCATTGACACTTGAGTCCCAAAACAGTTTTAATGTCAAAGTTTATACTTAGTATTCCCAGACATAACCTTTAGTTGTAAAGCATATGATGATTACAGAGTCTGTAACACATTTGTTATAGGACATTGCACTTAACCTGCAAGATAGAAAATCAAAGTATTGTATAGGATATTGGATATAATGTTAATGACATGAGAGTCCATGGACTCAGAGTTGGATAATAAAGGAAGTATTAAAAGGAGAAAGCTGGGGCGCCTGGGTGGCTCAGTTGGTTGGGCGACTGCCTTCGGCTCAGGTCATGGTCCCGGAGTCCCGGGATCGAGTCCCGCATCGGGCTCCCTGCTCGGCGGGGAGTCTGCTTCTCCCTCTGACCCTCCTCCCTCTCATGCTCTCTCTCTCTCATTCTCTCGCTCTCAAATAAATAAATAAAATCTTTAAAAAAAAAAAAAAAAAAAAAAGGAGAAAGCTGAATGGATTAGAGATCCCGATGGGTTTGAGAAATAGTTATAGTGGGCACATTTGAATAAGCAAGTTAGAAGAATAGAAGGTTGTTGTCAAAGAGCAGAATGCTTAATTTTTAAAGGTGAAGCAGTTATGGGTGGTGACAAGGTCCAAGGTATGAGCATGGAAATAAGATATGTGGAGTGGAGTGGAGGAAGTTATTTGAGATGAAGGGGTTCAAGAAATTAGGAGGCCAGCATGGCGGCCTTCTAATTTTAATCTCATCCAAGGAGATACTGAAGGGCTTGGAATGGAGAGGAAGACTGCTCTAGGTGATATTCTTCAGAGAATGAGGAAGAATGACTTGGAGACCAGCAGAGGATAGTAACAAGGACAGAAGATCAGGTAATAACTGATTGGTATGCACCCCAAAGGAGCAAAGTTGTTTACAAACATCTGGGAGAGTAGCAGAGGAGAGGCAATATGGGCAAAGAGTACATCAAGACCATCTCCCAATATAGAGTAAGAGAAAATAACCATAGAGTGTTTTGAATCTCTCTCTAACCAAAACCTACCATTATTCATTCTCTTTATAAAATAAAGGTTTATAGATGTATTAATTTTTAAGGAAAGAATCATTTCTGGCAAAGGGAATCTTTAATACAAAGTCTAAGGAAAATCAAAAGATGAAAATAATTTATTTTGCCTGGCTTTCAAAACCCGTAATGGCATTTCTATAACATGTCTATTTGAACTTAGTTTTTCTAATTTTCAGCCCATGTTGTACCACCTATTTGTCAAATTTGTGCCCTCTTAATCATTCTTTCCACATAAGCCCTTTCTCTTCCTTTTCAGATCCTGTTCAACTTTTTAAAAAAAGATTTTATTTATTTATTTGACAGAGAGAAAGCATGCACAAGCAGGGGGAGTGGCAGAGGGAAAGGGAGAAGCAGGCTCCTCACCAAGAAGGGAGCCCAACGCAGGGCTCGATCCAAGACCCTGGGATCATGACCTGAGCCAAAGGCAGATGCTTAACCGACTGAGCCACCCAGGAGCCCTCTGTTCATCTTTCAAAGCCTACTTCAGTTTCTTTAATGAAGTCTTGCTAATTCAAAATTAATTAATCTGTATCAATCCTTCTTTCTCCTTTACTTCTCTATTTCCTACCATGGTTTATTCTGTTTTCTCAGAGCACCCGGCATAACCCAGAGCACATAATACATGATCAAAAGGCACTTATCAAGAAACAGCATGGCATGGTAGGAGATGCATGAATTTTGGGAGTCATAGATTTGAGTGCAAGTCTGGTTTGCCCTTTTCATGATCATGGGCAAGGTGTTTAACTTTTCTGAACCCACATTCCCCTGAAAAATGGGGTGATACCTTACAGGGGTGTTGTGAGGAGTGCAGGCAACCTAAGTATCCAGCAGAGTGTCTGGCAAGCACTGAGTACTCCACAGATGGGAATTATTTTTTGTTCAGGATCTTCTCCCTACCAGACTTCTTTGCCCAAGCTCTTACATCCTGACTTGGAGTCTTCTTCCTTCCATCTCTTCATCAAAACCCTACTTGACTTTAACAGAATAGGCCTACCTCCTCCAAGAAAAGTGTACTGTTCACGAAAGCTTATACTGAGTTCTCTCATCTCTGAATATCTTATTTTATACTTCATTTTAATTTTTTTACTATATTTTATATTTTAGTCGCCCATATTTTCATAGATTCCTTTATTTTCTTCCCTTTGTTATCATAAGCTCTTCTAATAGAGGAATGGTGTCTTTTAGGTATTTGCTCAGTCAAAACATGGGATAGGTGGCATGTGATAGATTAGGACAACTATCTAGAAACTACTTGGAATTGGTTTTTTAAAAATTTATTTTATTATTTTTTTAAAAATTTTATTTATTTGTCAGAAAGAGAGAGAACGTGCAAGCACAAGCAGGGGGAGTAGCAGCAGAGAGAAGCAGGCTCCCTGCTGGGCAAGGAGCGGATGCAGGACTCGATCCCATGACCCTGGAATCATGACTAAGCCGAAGGCAGACGCTTAACCGACTGAGCCACCCGGGCATCCAGAAACTACTTGAAATTTTAATTGTTCCAGAAATATCATGGGAGACTGAGGGATTTACTTACCAACAGTTCTTTTAACAGGTCTACAGTCCCTTATTCACTATTTTGAAATACAAAAAACTTTGAAAATAAAATGTTTTCTTAACATTTGGTGGCAAAACCTATCTTGACTTGAACTCATTTGTCAGTAAAACTTGACCTAAACCCATGGTTTAGCAAAGTGGCGAAACCTTATCTGAAAAACCTGATCTGAGCTGAAGTAGAAGACTGTATGCTTTGTTTATCGCACTTCGCAGTGTGATAGTCATAATTTTTCTTAAAAAATGTTAACTTGATTATGAAGTGCTTCTAGAGACCTTGTGGGATGTCATGTAACATAAAGTAAGTACACTTTTCTTTTTTTTTTTTTTTTTTTAAAGATTTTATTTATTTATTTGAGACAGAGAGAATGAGAGAGACAGAGAGCACATGAGAGGGGATAGGGTCAGAGGACGAAGCAGACTCCCCGCCGAGCAGGGAGCCCGATGCGGGACTCGATCCAGGGACTCCAGGATCATGACCTGAGCCGAAGGCAGTCGCTTAACCAACTGAGCCACCCAGGCGCCCGTAAGTACACTTTTCTAAAGTCTAAAAAATTCTTAATTCTGAAATCCATTTGGTCCAAAGATTTTATGTGTGAATCCATATCCTTTATGGCCTTAGTACACAGCTATAAATAGAAAGGGCAAATTTCAAAGAATACAATTAAATACTGAAAGGATATATATTTATCTTGCTGGGAGAAACATTGTCTGAAAATTCAGGGGATCTTTACTAAATGGATTAAAGCAAGTTCCTAAACAAATACGTGCATAGGGAAAATAAGGTCTGAAAATTCAAGATATTATCAAAAATAACAAAATAAAGTAAAAATACTTGCACAAAAATATTTTCCAATTATGGCTTTATTAAGCATATTGTTTTTCTGATTTCATTAACTGAAAATTGGTGGCAATTAGAGATTTATTACATGTAAATAAATGTGGTTAAAACATACAGAGTGACACCTCTGAAAAATTGTGCTTATAAAGTTCACTACTATATTTACATTTCTTAAGGGACACAGATATTTCCACTACTAGAAGACTGCTACTAGTAATATTAGTGATTACTGATATTATCACACCATTTTCATCCTCTGTGAAATAAGGAGGTTGGTACTAAATGAACTCTAAAGTTCTTCTGAAATTCTACCATCAAGTATGCTATACAGAACAGAACTAAGTTCAAAGATTTCAATATATAGGAAACAAATCAGCTAACACTGAGATGCTGTATTACGGAAGGGATTGTAATCTTAAATATGCGGAAGTAAAAATGAAAGAGTATGAGATTTTTGTATGTTCTGTATTTAGAGCGATTAATGTGATCTAATTATCCTTTCTCTACCGGGGATACTGAAGATTTTATAAGGGTTTTATAGAAACACAGGAATATGATGCCTTAGAACAGAATACACTTGCTTCTGTGGATTTAGGATGCAATCTGAATGCCTACTACAGGAAGGTAAGACACAGTCCGAAGTGATTTTAGAAAATATAGTTGAACAGAGAATACAGGACAAAATTCACACACACAAAAGAACTCAGATAAGAAAAGCAGGTAATCACTCATAGAAGTGCGGGCAGAAAGAGGCCACTGCTGGAGCAAGAGGAAATAGAGCATTGGAACTGAAACGCTCCTAGAACTGAGGTCTTCTAGTGAACAAAATCTCACAGTTAAACAAGCACAGGACTGGACCAGGAGTTGGGAAAGAGCCTTGGAGTTAGGGGTTGCAGCCCTAACCATGTGGTCGCTCCCTTACTTATCCTTTACTTATCGTTTCCCTACTTTCTGATGTATAAAATAAATAGATTCACTTAGATTTTTAAGATCCAGGCAATGACATGGTAATAGTCCATATACCTTTGGACTACCCTTCCAACCTGACTTAAGTTACCTAACTTTCCGGTTAAAGTAAAAATTTAAAAATGAAAAATGCGAATCCAAAGGGACCCTGCTTGACTAGGTCCGTGACTAACTACCGCGAGGCCAAGCGGAGGTAAAAGGTCGGCCTGGACTTTTTGGCTCCGCCGGCGGGGTAGGTTTTAAAAAACCACAGGTGCGGACGCTGTGTTTCAGCCGATGGGCAGGGCCCACTCCGCGCGGTGGCTGCGGCGGCAGCGGCGGCGGAAGGGGCGGCCCCGCAGCCGGAAGTGACGCAACGCTGGCTTTTTGGGCCTGAGGGGAGGTGGAGCTGGCTCGGAGGGTGGTTGTGGTGGCGGAAGAGGTTCGGCGGCTGATGGCGGTACAAGCTCGGAAGCCTCTCTAACGTTCCCTCTGTCCCGGAGCTCCTCGCTGGGTAAGCGCCTTTCCCGGCCGGCTCCAGCACATTTTGCGGGGCGGTCCCCAGCTGGAGCTCTTTGGGGGTTCGTGATACGCTCCTCAGCTCTTAGAGTCTAGGGGCCTGGCCAGTCTGGGGAATGATCTCCTGGTGACGATGCAGCCAAATGACGATGCTTTCCTTCCCGAGGACAAACTTTTCCTCCTGGACTACGATTGTGACGGGGATGGTGGCAACTTCGGTTAACAGTGGGGATGGAAAAAACGACGGGTGGCCGCCCCACACGGCGGAGAGGCCTTCGCTGTTTGGGGGAGCCGTGTGGGACGTGGGCACTTTGGCGGGGGCGAGTGACGCGGGGGACCCCTGAAGAAGAACCTGTCTTGCTCGATGCCCAATTTTAGGGTGTGTTTTGAGGGCAGTATGTGTGCTCCTGGCGTGGGTTAGCTTGGGAAAACAGGTCGAGTCCGAGACTCGGGTTTGCCCGGGTGGGGTGAAACTCAGGTGTTTTGGTTTGTGTCGCCTGTGGAGAAAGAGGCGGAGACTCACTGCGCCGCCTACGTCTGGGCGCAGGGGGCGGAGTTAGCTGTAGGTTCCCGGATCGCGTACTTCACCTGGGCTACAGGTCTAGCAAACGCTTTTCTTGGTATGTTTGTAGATAGCCCCTACGTTTAGTGTTCGGAGGGATCTCTGAGGAGAGTCACGTCTTCCTTTGCTTAGGCAACTTTTCTTGATTTCACAACTCCCTCTTTACCCCACCCAGCACCCGGCAGGTCTGCCAGTTGTGGGCTAGTCCGGACCAGCGCTCATCGCCTGGGGCAATCTTTGTTTGACATGTGTGGGGGTGGGGTTGTGTGTGACTGTTGATACACCTATATCACCTTTTCTATAATAGTTATGTTTGAAAACACTGTGGCATTTGGCTTTCTACATATATTACGTTTTAGGCATCACAGTTTAGTTACGAATTGCTTTTATGACAAGGATTTAGATGGGAAAGTTTAACTTTTCAACTCCGCTTTACGCTCATTGTAAAATTTCTACAGACTGAGCGCGGACTGTGCAGTAATTATAGTTTTGGTGCTCAGTTCGAAAGCATTTAAAGAGATTTTTGAATAGCATGTTAATATAAAAGGGGGCTGATTGCCCCTCACAGTACAATTCATGTCTAGAGAAGGCTGAGGCCAAGCCTTTGTTTTGTTCTTATCTAGAGTGGGCTCGATCTTGAAGAATTACTTGATTACGTTAGAAATGACTTATTAGGTGTTTTTTTTTTTTTAACTTTATTTTTTTGCAGCTTCAGAGGACATCCTATTGTAGTTTTCTCGTCATCACATTAAGTTGCATACCTCTGTTTACGGTTATGGCTGTAGCCATTTAATGTTAACTATGAAACGTCCTAACGATGTTCATGTACTTCTTTGGGGGAATATTTTGGGGAATACATATGCGAAATTTATTGGATTTTATTCTTTTGGAATTTTGATATTACCGTAAGTAAAATTTTGTGTGTATGCTCTTCTGGCTTTTTAAAGTGTATTTTGGCCCAAATAAACCCTTACAAAAAGATAAAAATTCCCTCATTATATGGGCCAAGTTAAACTTTTTAGAAACCACCTTTTAAAACAACCTACAGAGTAAATAAAAGTGGTATTAGTAACATCTGGGTAGAGTGTAGTGGCACTCAATTGTGAAGAAATCTAGATATAAGTGATGTTTTTAAGAGTGTTAATTAACGGATTGTTGGTTTTGCTTCTGCCTCCCAGAAAGATTGCAGATAACATTTTTGTGCTCTATAAACCAGTTGATAGTCTTTGAGCTAAAGTATGAATAATTAAACTGTTAGAATGTCAGTTTTTCCTTCAGATATTTGTGTGCCCTATGAGACTGAAGTTTAGAGATAATTTTAAATGTTCATATACTTTTAACTGAAGATTTTAAAAACTTTCTGCTAAGTTTGCCATTCCCTACATTACATGTGTTCCTATTGCGGTAGGTCATATGTGGAGTTTTTATTACTGATCTTTATTTATACACAAAAGGAGAACAAATAGTAAAAGGAACTACCGTTTTACTAAACTTGTTTTATTACCTCCCCCAGTACATTTTTTTTCCCCAGGAGTTTTTAAAGCAAATCCTGGACATCAGGATATTTCCCTTACCATTAGTTTAGTATCTTTAACTTCATAAGGCCTTTGGGGAAAAAAAAAAAATACAGCCACCACAGTCACATGACACAGAACAAAATTAGTATGTATATTTTCTAGTTTAGTTGACTAAGGCTTACATTTTTGGCCTGGTCCAATAAAATGAGTATCAGAAGCCACTGGAAGGATACTACCACAAAAGCCAGATTTGTTTTGGGCTTGAAAAAGTTCCAGGAGAAAGAAATAAAGATAACAAAGTGCTTCCACCTTCTGCACCCCCCCATTTATTTTAGCTACTTAACTAAAGTGCCCACTGCACATTACTATCTTTTCCTTAGATATTGATGAACCCCCCCAAATAACAAAATTGGATTTTAGACCAAAGATTTTATAATATAAAGTTTACAGCATAGCACATGCAAAGGAACTCTAGACATGTTGGACCTTTGTGGAAATATAGTAGGATACATGGAAGAAGCCATTGCAGGCATCATGTATATGCATTTCAGACTTTGTTTCTCAGCTGAATGTGTTTGGTTCTTTAATTCTTGAGTGGAAAATTTTTGCTTAGCCTTGGCTTGCATCTTAATATACCCATGTTTCTGGAGATGTACTTTAGAGAATGGGAAGCAAAATTTGGTATAGTACAGCTGATTCCACTTCCCTTTTTGTGTAGGGGGGGGGCTGTGTTTCCTCTCCAGCTGAGGGGCAGTTTGTTCTTAGAATGTTAGTGAAGCTACACTTCCCAAGCATTACCACAAGGTGATGCAGTGACTGCACATTACTTCCCCACTGGGCTGTGTGTGACCTGTGTGTGTGTGCACACACGATATTGTATAAATGTCTGAATCATCTTGATAAATTGACATTCTCAGTGAATTTCAGCATTTTTATGTTTCCTCTTTTCATTCATTTTATCTGAGTGAGTAGTGAAACAGGAATTATATGGGAAATTTTGTTTTACTATTTAAAATGGGTTGATTCATGTGGTAATTACATTGAGATTACATTTACCCTTGTTAACTTCTTATGACTAGAAGCTATATTGGAATTTAATTTTTTTTTTTTTTTTAAAGATTTTATTTATTTGACAGAGAGAGACACAGCAAGAGAGGGACTACAAGCAGGGGGAGTGGGAGAGGGAGAAGCAGGCCTCCCACCAAGCAGGGAGCCCGATGCGGGGCTCGATCCCAAGACCCTGAGATCATGACCTGAGCTGAAGGCAGACGCTTAACGACTGAGCCACCCAGGCGCCCCTGGAATTTAATTTTTAAAAAAGTTTAAAAAACTAGTAATGAGAGTGGAATGACTTGTAAAACATTTCTATAGTTAAATTTCACTGAAATTTTTAAAAAGGTTGAAGTGTTGGATAGAGATTAATAAAGGTTAGTAGGATGATCACAAATTATATTATGCATAAGATTTATAATCGAGTATATTTAAAGTCTGATGTTAGGTTCTATTAAAAACCTGAATTTTGGGGGGAAGGTTTAAAAATGAAATTTCATGTTAATATATTTAAAATGAAAATGTGTTTATATGTACTGGTAAACAATTAGGTTAAAAGTCTTCACACATGTCCCTCATACATAAATACATAGATGTATACCTTCCTGCTATTTTTCTACTTTAACTTTTCAGTGAAGTGAAAGTGTAAGGTTGGATTATGGATTTTTATTTTTTTTAAAGATTTTATTTGACAGAGCACAAGTAGGCAGAACGGTAGGCAGAGGCAGAGGGAGAAGCATACTCCCTGTTGAGCTGGGAGCCGGACGTGGGACTCGATCCCAGGACCTGGGATCATGACCTGAGCTGAAGGCAGATGCTTAACCGACTGAGCCACCCAGGCACCCGGATTATGGATTTGTAAAACATTGTGTAGTTGAGGTTAAACAAAAGTTTAAACTTCACTGACATAAAATATAATTACAGCTTTGTTGATTTAGTTTACTTTAGGAAACATGTCAAGTTTTAAGAAAAAGTTTCATTTTTAAATTACTTTTAATTAAAAACATTGGCAGCTCATTCTAAGCTAGCCTTAGTTTCTCCTTACTAAATGCTTTCCTCAGAGAAATCTAAATCATTTTCTTTGTAGGAAAATATTACTAATTCACTTTACTCAGTTTTGGTAGTTGGATCTGCTAGAGGTTGGTTTCATTGATTTAGCTATTGTTTCTCTTAACTGGTATAACCATTAGTGAATGGTTTTTAAAAACTGGAATCAATCGGTTATTTTTTCCTTCTTTATGAAGCCATTGACTTGAAAAGAGATTATCATTAGTGACTTTATTAGTTCATGACATCCCCATGAGCCCAAATTAGCTCAGACAATTCAAAGAAAGTAATAAAACTCTTCATTTATTTTAGGAAGAGTTCTCAGTGTTTGGAAGTAAGTGCTACCTTTTCATTTTATTGAAGGCTTTGGCATAGTTAAATGTAGTGATAGTTAAATCCTTCCGTGAAATAGGGCTGCTGGTAGTTAAGCCATTTTGTTAGTGCAGAGGTGTAGGAGGATTGCTACTGAATGCACTCTTCTTGGAATCCTGGCGAAGCTCAGGTTGGGGAGCGGCGAACGGACAACCAGACTGGCATTCTACCACAGTGGCTTCCAGGTTCACCATTGATAGTCTCTTTATGTTTCAGTAAAGCAGTACTTTAACAGAAGCAGAGAAGATACAGAAGAAAAGTGGATATTTTCTGAAGTGTTTATTATGAAACTTTAAAAATTTGCCTTAGTATTTCAAACAGGTCAGCAAAAGAAACACTGTGAAAGCATGTTGTCTTAGATCTTCTTAGCAATAAAGACGTCCTTAATATTTAAATTGAGCAGAGACTAACTGCTGTGCTTGCCCTGTAGAGACTTTATTGATTTGTGAAGTAACTTAATTTGGTTAGGAAAAATCTGGCCCCGGTTTTCCCATCACAGAGATTTTCGTGATGACTTAGAAGCAAGTACCATAGGGACATTGTCATAGCTTTTTTATGTGTAGTGTAGAATCAATAATCAGTAATTGTACTGAATTTGTGTGATACTGTATAGATAGCTTTTTTTTTTTTTAGATTTTATTTTTTATTTTTTTATTAGAGTTAGCGAGAGCAGGAACACAAGCGGGGGGTGTGGGAGAGGGAGAAGCAGGCTTGCCGCCGAGCGGGGAGCCCCGTGTGGGGCTCGATCCCAGGACCCTGGGATCATGACCTGAGCCGAAGGCAGACGCTTAACGACTGAGCCACCCAGGCGCCCTATAGATAGCTTTTTTGCGTAAATCCTCAGTTGTATCTTTTTCTCAAAAGTAGAGCACAAAATATGGAAAACATTTGTGTCTTGCAGTTTTTTTTAAAGATTTAATTATTTAGAGTGTGCAGGTGTGAGCATGGTGGGGGAGGGGCAGAGGGGAGAGAGAATCTTGGTTTTTAAATTTTTTAATCCCCATGTGACTTTCTGAGCCATTTTGGAAATTGTTATTTCCCAGTTTCTGTGGAGTTCCAAGTATGTATCTTCTCAATAATTATGGCATACAAATGCTCATGTAATTTGCATTTAGTGTTACGTATTTTCTGAGGTATAAGTTTTTTGTTAGTTGGTATCATTCAACTTGTATGATTTGCTTGTTTCAGATTCACAATGACATCCTTTCAAGAAGTCCCCTTGCAGACTTCCAACTTTGCCCATGTCATCTTTCAAAATGTGGCCAAGAGTTACCTTCCTAATGCACACCTGGAATGTCATTACACCTTAACTGCATATATCCATCCACATCCAAAAGATTGGGTTGGTATATTCAAGGTAAGAACTTTTTTTTGCATACTTCTTCCATGTAGGTACTTTATTTTCTTTTTAAGCAGATTGATAAGTAGCTTGTATTAGTCTTGTCTTTACTCTGCATTAAGGGTCCTTTTTACGGTTGTAAACTTAAATGTTTTGTAAACATGAAATATTTAACAGTGCAGGGTAGCATACAACAAATATTGAGAACTTCAGTTCACCAGACTTGCCTCTCTATGATCAAAAGGTTCTGTGTCACTCAAGGTCTGTGAAACCTTTCTTGGAACCTTTTTTTTCCTTCTATTTTCTCCATTCATTACTTGAAAAAAGATCTTTTCCTTTGAGTTGCTATATCATTTATTGTCTCTTCAGTCATTTATAATTTTATACAACTCTATAGCCATGTTATTCTATTGTCCTACATTGCTTAAATATTGCTCATATTGTCTTATGTTTTTTTAAGAGTATTCTGTTTTACATGACTAAATAGTAACTCTCATGGCAAGAATCCCAGTTTTTACATTTTGCTAGTCATTTTGTATAATATTTGCCTGAGAATTACATTGAGGTGATCATTATGGTGGTGCTTCACTGTGCTAAAGATTTTCTGGCAATTTCAACTCTTCAGAATGTAGTGGAGAATAAAACATAAGAGAGTGTCCTTGGGGTGCCTAGCTGACTCAGTTGGAAGAACATGCGACTCTTGATCTTGGGTTCGTGAGTTTGAGCCCCACATCGGGCTCAAAAGGTTACTTAAATAAAATTAAAAAGTTTTCTTTGAACAGCTAAAATGTCATAAATGTCCAAATAATGAAACTTTTCTCCTGGGTTCTTCTAGATTCTCCCTCAGAATAAGTTTTAGCTGGTATGTATAAGTTAAACAATAAAGTAGAAATAAGAATAGCTGCTAGAATTAGGCACATTGAAAGTATCTAGAAGTGAAAGTCAGCCTTTTAGAGTGAGGAGGGCCGAAAAACTATTGGACAAATAAAGTTTCGGCATCTAATGACATTACATTTCCTTTTTGAATCCCTTCTTCCTTGATTTTGCCTGTTAGAGGAGTCACTATTTACTTACTGTTTAAGTCAAATTCCAAAAAGGAGATACATTCATGGTAAATATTTTTATGAAATCAGTACAATTTTATGTGAGATATGGGTATCAAGTTAAACTTAGTGAGAGGTGTTTTATATAAGAATGGGTCAGAAGAGTAGAGCAGGGAAATGAGATTGAAGCAAGGAAGGGGCATTTCTGGCAGGTAAGTGGTATAAGCTAAGGCACAGAGGTGAGAATGTTAATGGATACAAGTTACTTTGACTAGAACATAAGCTTCATTTAGGGAAGTAGAGGGAGATAATGTTAGAATTAAGCCTCAGACTGGTCCATGGAGGCCTTCAGTTGTAGGCTAAAATGTAGGTTTTTATTTTGGGCAGTGGGATGTCTTTGCGTATGTAGGTATGTAGGATGATGAATTGTATTTCAAGAAGATGAATGTTTACCTTTTTCCTTCAAACTACTTTTTAAAAAAATTTTAGTTAATGGCCTATTGCCTAATGCAAAAGCTAATGACTTTCCCTTCAAATCTAGTCAAACACTAATTCTGTCCATTTTCTTGCCTATGTATTTTTGTATCTGTAATATCAATGCCCTAATTTTATGCCCTCCTTATCATTTTCCAAGACTATTGCAATAGGTCACTTGTCTTCCCTGTTTTCATTCTTGCGTCCCCCACCACCTTGTCTGTTCTTCAAACTACTCTGTGTAAACTAAAATGAAAATACGAACATATCTTCCTTTTGTTTCAAACTCTTGAGTGGTTCTTCATCATCTGTGGAATAATGTCAAGAACAAATAACTTCACCAGTGTGCCATATAAGGCTTTCTTTTTTTTTTTTTTAAAGACTATTTGAGAGTGCCTGTGAGCATGAGCTGGGGGAGGGGCAGAGAGAAAGGGAGAAACAGACTCCCCGCTGAGCAGGGAGCCAGAGGCAGGGCTTGATCCTAGGACCTAGGATCATGACCTAAAGGCAGATGCTTAACCCACTGAGCCACACAGGTACCCCATATAAGGCTGCTTTCTATGAGTTGATCTGTAATTTCATTTTTTTGTCATTGCCTGCTTATTTTTTGCTTTGGTAATGCTAAACTATTATGTCTTGTGCACTCCAAGTACTGTAACTTTTCTCTAAGAAATGAATACTTACGTGAATACAATGGTGTAGAATGTCCTTGGATTGTAGAATTGCCTGGATAATACTTTAAAACTCAATAGGAATTTCAGGCATGAAATTTCAGGCAATAGGAATTTCAGGTAAAAATTTGAGAATACATGGGAAGACTCAAGAAAGAAAATCATGTTTGTTTATTTTTTTGAAGATTTTATTTGTCAGAGAAAGAGCACAAGCCCCGGGGGGAGTGGCAGACAGAGGGAGAAGCAGGATCTCCACTGAGAGCCTAATGCAGAACTCGATCCCAGGACCCTGGGATCATATGAGCCGAAGGCACTTAGCTAAGCCACCCAGGCATCCCAAAAATCATGTTTAATAAAGTGGAATTGCCTTGCTTATTGCATTGCATGTTTTAAAACACTTAGGTGTACTGCAGATTGTCCTCTAGGATGATTTTGATAGATAAAATATTGAAAGGCAAGCAGGGAGAAAGTGCCCAGATAGTAGCTCTAGGGGGGAAGGAGTGAAGGGAAGGTGTGCGTGGTATGTTTGTGAAAGTGTTAAGGAATTTGACTTGCGTGGGACAAATAATCCGTTTTAGAAGATGAATAGGAAAGGTTGGTTTGGATCACGTTATGGATTGTTTTAATATTTGGCTGAGGAATGAAGTAAAGCAGAGAGTGATAAAGTTTAAAGGTCAATTTTATCTTGGAGGGTTGAGTAAGATAACTTGAAATTAGAAGAGAATGGAGACCAAGAAAATGTTTAGACTATCCTTATTTTCTAGGTGAGATAAGGCTTAAAGTAGAAAAGGGAGTCAGTTGTGGGTAATAATCCATAAGTAATAAATAAAAACCCATAAGTAGAATCAGTGGGGGTTTGTCAGCAATTAGGTGAATGAATTTGGACTGGAACTCATTCATGGCTTCAGTATATTCATAAGGAGGAATAAGGTCATGTGTTAAGAGTTGAGGGCTTGAGTATGCAGATGATTTGGTCTTGCTACTGTGGAAGAATGTCATAGGGAATTAGAGATTGCTGAGGATTGGTTTTAGGACTTTCTCCAGAAAGGTTCAGCACCTAGAATTTTGAGTGAAGAAGTTTGGTGTATATTTTTCTAGATTTTAAAAATCCATAGGCTCATTTTATACTGTTTTGTAAGTTTTGTGTTTATCCATATATAACCAGGAAATTTACTTTCAGTACCTTTCCTACTCTCAAGTCTTAGGTCTGTCTCCTTTTGCCCCTCCCTCAAAATCAGTCCCCTTTGGAACTCTGTTTCTCTCTTTACAGGTGCTCTTTGTGTGCCCTCCTTAATGTTTCTTTCTGTTAAGGTTTCTCTATAGTATCTTAGTTTTACTAGGTAATCTTGATGTCCTTCTGTTCTTTACATTCCCTCTCAGAATTTTCATTATGATCAGTGCTTCTCATCCAACATGTTTTTCTGAAATGTTAATCCTATTTGAGGGAACATTAGGGTGTGGGTGGTTCAGTCTAAGTGTCCAACTCTTGATTTCGGCTCAGGTCATAATCCCAGGATTGTGAGATGGAGCCCCATGTTGGTCTCCACACAGAGCAAAGGCTCCAGGTGGAGCCTGCTTGAGATTTTCTCTCCCTCTCCCACTCACCCTGCCCCCTCCCCTTCTCCCTCTCTAAAAGAAAAGAGGGGGGCACATTTGTGGTTTTTTTTTTTCTCCTTCCATGTTATCCTTGTTTCATTCATTTCCTTTTTTGCTCTTATTTTGCTATTGCTTTAGTAACAGAAGAATGATACCCAGTACTATTATAATTCCCCAAACTAAAACTAAACTGTTAATGGTTGCTTTGGTTCCTTCCTTAATATAGACACACCCTCTTCACTGGATTCAAATGTAGCTCCTGTGACTGTTTTGACAGTCATAGGCAATTTTGACTGTTCCATTGTTCTAAGTGTTGTCATTCTGCCTGCCATTTTTCATTGTTTTAAAATTCTCTTATTCTAAATGTAAAAATTTTCTTTCCATTTGCTGCTTGTAGATTAAAAGGCAAATTCCCTTGCATGTTAAGGGATGGAAATCTGAATTCTGAAATCTGAATTCCGATCAAGTTCTAACCAGGTGACCAGGAAAATAAAGAGAAACAAGCTGTGACTTGGACACTTTGTTGTTTATTGACTCTTCATTAGATGTTTATTCTTACCATACGGTCCTACGTAATTTCCAGATGTCTGCTGTTTTTTCCATTATAACCTGCTTTACTATATTTTCATGTGGGAGTTTAGCCATACGTATCCTAAAGGAGCCAGTACTTTGTATCTTTCCAGATTGAGAGACTTTTACATTTATTTATTTTTAAAGATTTTGATATATTTATTTGAGGGGGATGGTGGGGGGCAGAGGGAGAGAATCTCAAGCAGACTCCCAGCTGAGTGCGGAGTCCAATGCACGGCTCAGTCCCACGACCCATGAGATCATGACCTGAGCTGAAATCAAGAGTTGGACACCCAACTGAGTGAGCCACCCAGGTACCCCTACATTTATTTTTTTATGTATGTCTGACATGTCCCTTCCAGAGTGACCTAAGATTGATCATTCAAGATCCATTGTTCATTTCTTTTTTTTTTTTTTTTTTTAAGATTTTTTTTTTTTTTTTTACAGAGAGAGAATGAGAGAGCACATGAGAGTGGGGAGGGTCAGAGGGAGAAGCAGACTCCCTGCCGAGCAGGGAGCCCGATGCGGGACTCGATCCAGGGACTCCAGGATCATGACCT
Organism: Neomonachus schauinslandi; assembly: GCF_002201575.2. Lineage (NCBI taxonomy): Eukaryota > Metazoa > Chordata > Mammalia > Carnivora > Phocidae > Neomonachus > Neomonachus schauinslandi. The sequence continues at coordinate 58,067,372 of NC_058414.1, forward strand.
GAGCCGAAGGCAGTCGCTCAACCAACTGAGCCACCCAGGCGCCCCCCATTGTTCATTTCTTAAGGAATTTAAAGCATAGTTTTATATTTTGTACTCAGATTGGGTTTCATCTTGTCCCTCCGTGGGCTCAGCGTGGGATACCTGTGACTTCTTATACCACCATCAACCACTTTCTTGAGAAGAGTTGCTCAGACTTAGGCAATAAAGGGAAGCAAAGTATGTTAGGCATACTTTGCAGGTTCCATCATAGGCAACTGATAAGGAATAGTCTTGAGCTATTGTGATTCACTTAAGAGAAAACACAGTAAGGACCAAACCATTTAACATCTTTTTTTTTTTTTTTAAGATTTTATTTATGTGTCAGAGAGCGAGTGCGTGCATAAGCAGAGGGGAGTGGCAGGCAGAGGGAGAAGCAGGCTCCCCTCTAAGCAAGGAGCCTGACGTGGGGACTCGATACCATGACCTTGGGATCATGACCTGAGCCGAAGGCAGCTGCTTAACCAACTGAGCCACCCAGGCGTCACACATCTTTTTTTTAAAGATTTTATTTGAGAGAGCACACGTGCGTGCACAAGCAGGGGGAGCAGCAGAGGGAGAGGGAGAAGCAGGCTCTCTGCTGAGCAGGGAGCCTAATACCAGGTGTGATCCCAGGACCCTGGGATCCTGGACCTGAACTGAAGGCAGATGCTTAACCGACCGAGCCACCCTGGCGCCCCTAGATAGTACTTCTTTCAATATCACTGTATGGTCAGGGACAAAGAACACAAGCTATGATTTGTACCAGGCGTATTTTGTTGGGGGAAAAACTTCAGATGGGCTTTTTTTTTTTTTAAGGAGACAGTGAAGCATTGGGGGATCTGAAGTGAGGGAGAGAATATCATAGAATCAATATCACTGTCCCTTAAGGCTGTGTGTCCTTGGGTATTAACGAATGGTAGCATTTAATGAATACTAATGTGCTCAGCACTGTGCTGATTTCTTTAGAGGGATTATCTTATTTATTACATAAACCTTTGAGATTATCATCTCCATTTTAAAGAGGAGGGAACAGAAATAACTTGTCTGAAGTCATAGCTAGTAAGTGATCTTTTCTGGCAGTTTGACCTTATTTCCTACGCTTTTAATCACTATAATATACTGTGCGTGCAAAAACTGGCATTTACGGAGTGCTTACTGTAGGTCAGGCACTCTGCTGGGTGGTTGCTTTTATGTTGTTCATCTAATTTTTTTTTTTTTTTTTGGAAAAGTTAAAAATTTCTTAAATTTTTATTCCTGGTACCACTACTAAATTTCTGTAATATTCTAAATCTTTTGGTGTCATTTCAGCACTTTTCACAGCATCTTCACCAGGAGTAGATTCCATCTCAAATCTTTCTTTGCTCATCCGTAAGAAGCAACTCCTCATCTGTTTAAGTTTTATCATGAGATTGCAACAATTCAGTCACATCTTCAGGCTCCACTTCTAATTTTAGTTCTCATGCTGTTTCTATCACATTTGCAGTTACTTTCTCTATTGAAGTCTTAAACCCCTGGAAGTCATCCATGAGGGTTGAAATCAACTTCTTCCAAACTTCTGTTGCTGATGATGTTTTGACCTATTCCCGTGAATTGTGAATGTTCTTAATGGCATCTAGAATGGTGAATTCTTTCTAGATGGTTTTCAGCTTACCTTGTCCAGATCCATCAGAGGAATCACTACCTATAGCAGCTACAGCCTTACAAAATGTATTTTTTTTTAAAGATTTTATTTATTTATTAGAGGGCGCCTGGGTGGCTCAGTTGGTTAAGCGACTGCCTTCGGCTCAGGTCATGATCCTGGAGTCCCGGGATCGAGTCCCACATCAGGCTCCCTGCTGAGCAGGAAGCTCAATGTGGGACTTGATCCCAGGACCCTGGAATCTTGACTTGAGTCGAAGGCAGATGCTTAACTGGACCACCCAGGCGCCCAAAATGTATTTCTTAAATAGTAAGACTTGCAAGTCTAAATTACTCTTGATCTGTGGGCTGCGGAATGGATATTGTATTATCAGGCATGAAAACAACCTTAACCTTGTTGTATATCTCCATCAGAGCTCTTGAGTAAACAGCTGCTTTGTGAATGAGCAGTAGGATTTTGAAAGGAATGTTTTCTTTCTGAGCGGTAGGTCTCAACAGTGGGCTTAAAATATTTAGTAAACCATGTTGTAGACAGATGTGCCATCATACAGGCTTTGTTCCATTTACAGAGCACAGGCAGCGTAGATTTAGCATAATTCTTAACGGGCCTCGAATTTTTGAGAGGGTAAATGAGTATTACTGGTTTCAACTTAAAATTACCAGCTGCATTGGCCCTTAGCAAGAGTCAGCTTGTCCTTTGAAGCCAGGCTTTGACTTTTCCCTCTAGCTGTGAAGTCCTAGGTGGCTTCTTCCAACATAAGACTGTTTCATCTACATGGAAAATCTGTTATTTAGTGTAGCCACCTTCATTAATTATCATAGCTAGATCTTCTGGATAATATGATGCAGCAGCTTCTACGTTAGTATTTGCGGCTTCACTTTACACTTCTTTCTTATGGAGATGCTTTCTATAAATCTCATGAGCCAACCTTTGCTAGCTTCAAACTTCTGTAGCTTCCTCACTTCTCTCAGTCTTAATAGGATTGAAGATAAGATAGGGCCTTGTCCTGGATTAGGCTTTGGTTTGAGAGAGTGTTGTGGCTGGTTTGATTTTTCTATTCAGACCACTAAAACTTTCTCCATATCAGCATTAGGGCTGTTTTGCTTCTTATCATTCATGTGTTCACTGGAGTAGCACTTTTATTTTCTTCAAGAACCTTTCTTTTGGGGTGCCTGGGTGGCTCAGTCGTTAAGCATCTGCCTTCAGCTCAGGTTATGATCCCAGGGTCCTGGGCTCGAGCCCCACGTCGGACTCCCAGCTTGGCGGGGAGCCTGTTTCTCCCTCTACCTGCTGCTCTTGTGTTCCTTCTCTTGTGTTCTGCTTGTGTTCCTTCTCTTGCTGTGTCTCTCTCTGTCAAATAAATTAATTTAAAAAAAAAGGCTTAAGAACTTAAAGAACCTTTCCTTTGCTGCCTTAATATGGTTTGGTGCAGGAGACCTAGCTTTCAGCCTGTCTTGGCTTTTGACATGCCTTCCTCACTAAGCTTAATCATTTCTAGCTTTGATTTTAAGAGTGAGAGCTGTCTTTTCCTTTGAGAAGACTTTGAGGCCACTGTAGATTTAATAAATGGTCTAATTCCCTTTTTTAAAAAATTAAGAAAAAAAATTGACAGAGCACAAGCAGGGGGAGTGGCAGAGGGAGAGGGAGAAGCAGGCTCTCCACTGAGCAGGGAGCCTGATGTGGGGCTCGATCCCAGGACTCTGGGATCATGATCTGAGCCGAAGGCAGATGCCTAACCAACTGAGCCACCCAGGTGCCCCTAAATGGCCTGATTTCAATATTGTTGAGTCTCAGGGAATAAGGAGGCCCGAGAAGAGAAAGATGGGGTAATGGCCAGTCAGTGGAGCAGTCAAAACATGTATATTAAGTTCATCATCTTATATGGGTGTGGTCTGTGATACTCCAGAACAATTATAATAGTAACGTCGAAGATCACTGGTTGTAGATCACCATAACAAATACGATAATAATGAAAAAGTTTGAAATATTCAGAGAATTACCAAAATGTGATACAGAGCCATGAGGTAAGCAAATGCTGTTGGGAAAATTGCACTGAAAGACTTGTTTGATTCAGGGGCGCCTGGGTGGCTCAGTTGGTTAAGCGACTGCCTTCGGCTCAGGTCATGATCCTGGAGTCCCTGGATGGAGTCCCGCATCGGGCTCTCTGCTCGGCAGGGAGTCTGCTTCTCCCTCTGGCCCTCCCCCCTCTCATGTGCTCGCTCTCATTCTCTCTCTCAAATAAATAAATAAAATCTTAAAAAAAAAAAAAAAAAGACTTGTTTGATTCAGGATTATCCCAAACCTTCACTTTGTAAAACAGTATCTGTGAAGCACAATAAAATGAGTTTTGTGTGTACCTGTTTTAAACATCTTTAATATTCAGTATTTAACACAGTATAATTCATCTAGAAAATATAGACTGAAATCTGTAATATATACATTTAATAAGTTGAAAATGTTTTAGATATATGTGGGACATAGGTTTTCTATTTGTATATATAAATATCTTGGTAATAAAGGACTTTTTATAAAACTTACCAATTGGCTGCAGGTAAGACTTGGCGTGAGAGATTAGTGAAGTTAACACATTTAAGGTAGAGTGGAAAATCTGGTTATACTGAAATTTGAGACATAAAATAGTAAGTTTTAGAAACTTAACGTTTAATGAAGGGGCACCTGGGTGGCTCAAGCTATTAAGTGAATGCCTCTTGATCTCGGCTTAGGTTTGGGTCATGAGTTCGAGCCCTGCTTTAAAAAAAAAAAAAAAAAGAAAACCCTTAATGTTTAGTGAAATCAAATTTTAACGGAAGCGTAAGTATATTTGATCACGTGCATGCTAAGATTTTTCTTGAGAAATTGGGTATCAGATTGCATTTTAATACATAATAGAAACTCTACTGTTCAATTTATATAGATTTTTATAACATTAGGTTATAGCTTAATAAAAATCATAAAAATTTGACATGCTTGTTAAAATACTCAATGATTTGTAAACATAGTAACACATGTTTTAACTTTAGGATGCAATAAAAAACAATATGCTATAAGACATCACTCTAATATTAAAATACAATCTCTGTATTTTTGTTATTTTCCTTTAGGTTGGATGGAGTACTGCTCGTGATTATTACACATTTTTATGGTCTCCTATGCCTGAACATTACGTAGAAGGATCAACAGTTAATTGTGTATTAGCATTTCAAGGTAAGAACTGAGAACTGCAGAACTTGATGAAATTTGATGTTTTCTTGCCATTAAAAATGTTGTTCTCCATTGTAATGGTCTACTTAGGCATGTCCAACATATCAAAGTGGAAAAATTCGTATCTTTGTTTAGCAAAAGTCATAGAATGTAAATATGTAGTGTAGGATACGTATTTTATGTGGACATTTAAAAGGGTTTTTTTTTTTTTTTTTTTTTTGCTTTTCATTGAAGAGTGAGTTTCTTTCCAGATCTTTACTTTGGATGATTTTTTTTCAGATGAGAAACTATTACTGATATTAGAATAATATAGCAAATTAGAGTGAGAAAAATAATTCTATATGAAAACCACAACGATAGTTAACAGGGTTTATAGAGCAGTTGCTTATAAAATATATGTAAGGGAATAATATGAAATTTATTCTTATCTTAGCTTGGCATTATATACAGAATTAAATACTCTTAATTTAGAAGTCTGTCACAGACTTTGCTTCAGAGTGATCTTTGTATTATAATTGCACTGATTTTTGGATTATATTAAAGCAAATTGTTAGCCTTATTTATGCTATGGATTCTTTTTGGTCTGTTGAAGCTAATGAATGCTGTCTTAGTATGATATTGTAATGCACATAAAATGCAGAGAACTAGGGGTGCCTGGGTGGCTTGGTTGGTTAAGCGTCTGCCTTCGGCTCAGGTCATGGTCTCAGGGTCCTGGGATTAAGTCCCGCATCACGCTCCCTGCTCAGTGGGGAATCTGCTTCTCCCTCTACCCCTCCCCCCTGCTTGTGCTCTAGACTCGCTCTGTCATGGGAGTGTGCTCTCTCTCTCTCAAATAAAGAAATCTTTAAATTAAAAAAAAAAAAACAGAGAACTGCAAAGGAAGCAATAATACTCTATTGAATGGGTCTAACAGTTTGTTCATTTGTCTGTTAAAGGACACCTTAGCTGCTTCCAAGTTTTGTCAGTTGTGAATAAAGCTGCTACAGACATACGTTGACAGGTTTTTATATGGATATAAATTTTCCACTCATTTGGGTAAATACCAATGAGTGCAATTGCTGGATCATGTGGTATGTTTAGTTTTGTAAGACACCACCAAACTGTTTTCCAAAGTGATAATACCATTTGGCATTCCCATCAGCATTGAATGAGAGTTCTTGTTCTTCTGCGTCTTTGCCAGTATTTGGTGTTGGCATAGTTCGTATTTTAGTGGTTTGTTTTTCAAAAAAACTTTATTCTGAGGTTTGTGTATGTTTGGTGTGAAAATCATTTGGCAATGTGACCACGTGGAACTAGCATATAAAAAAATTTTGTTATGTACCATGTCAAGAAACATTCAGAGGATAAAATTTGTACTGTAATACAGGCCAAGATTTAGGTCCTCATAATGTTTTATGGATTAAGAAATGATGTAAATTATGTATCTGGTTTATCTTTTAACTCATAGCCTCTTTTTAGATAATCAAATTCAAATGTGTATATTGGAACTGATTTTGTTTTTAAGATTTTTTTAAGATTTTATTTGAGAGAGTGCATGCACAAGCATGGGGTAGGGCAGAGAGACTCCCTGCTGAGCAGGGAGCCTGACTCAGAATCCCAGGACCCTGAGATTATGACGTGAGCCAAAGTAGGACACTTAACTGATTTAGCCACCTAGGTGCCCCAAGATATTTTTTCTTAAAAATTGTGGGTTTATTTCCAGGCATTTTTGATGTGATTAATTTTCTTAAACTAATTTACTCAGTTTGTTACAGTGACTAATGACTTTACTAGTGATCTACCAAGAAGTTTAAAAGCAGTTTGGAAAAAAAAAAAAGCGCATTTGATTTATTTATACTTTGAGAACATTTTCAATGGGAGCTAAGCATAAAGGCAGTAAGTTTTCCAAGTTTTTGAAAATTCATCATGTTAATTTTTACTTTGAAATTCAGAAATAAAAGCTTCTGCCTGCCTAGAACTCATTTGTTACATAAAGAGGTCAGGATAGAGTCATGAAAAACTTACTCATGGAGTATTAGAGCTAGAAGAGATTTTAAGCATAATCCAAAATCACTTTGCTTATTTTGTGAATGAGTCATGAGAATCTTGAAATGCAAAACTCAGAACAACTAACAAAAATTCGTAAATACAATTCTTTTTCTATATGGACCCTTGTCGTAATTTGATTGCTTTACTATTTTATTTTCAATGTTATTAATCCGATGAGAGATTTTTCTAGATGGCTTTAAATTGCAACTCTGAATAACTAGGTCTTGTATCTCAAATGGATTTGAACTATTTATTAGTGGGTTATTTTTGTGAGATTGATCAGACCTTGAATATCTAGTTTATAGAATTTCGAATGTCATGATACTGGAGCTGATTAGTCAGAGTATATATATTTTTTCTATTTAAACTTTTAAAGTAATTCTAGTGGCCATTTAAGTTACTCAGCCATGGCTTAATAAATTTATTTGTACATATTAGGATGGTGGGGTTTTTAAAAACTTTTAAAAATATATTGCCAAATCTACTCCTAAGTTACCTTTTTTTTTTTCTTTAAGAGCGAGCATGAGGGATGGGGGGTAGGTGGGGGGGAGAGGAGAGAGGGAGAGAGAATCCCAAGCAGGCTCCACACGCATTGTGGAGCCCAATGAGGGGCTTGATCTCTCACGACCCTGAGAATATGACCTGAGCTGAAATGAAGAGTTGGACCCTTAACTGACTGAGCCACCCAGCCATCCCCGTATTACTCTTTTTTAAACTTTGTATTTTAAAATAATTTTGCGGATGTAAAGTTGCAAAAACAGTACACAGAATTTCTGTATACACATTACCCAGCTTCCCTTAATGTTAGCATTTTACATAGTACCTTTATTTAAAAAACTGGAATTTAACATTTTACACATTTTAACATTTAACACTTGTATGAGTGACTATAGTAACCTTATTCAGATTTACTGTTTCTAATAATGTTCTTTTTTCTGTTCCTGGATCCAGTCCAGAATCCCACTTTGCATTTAATTGTGTTATCTTCTTATCTCCTCCAGTTTGTGACAGTTCCTCATTCTGTCCTTGTCTTTCATGACTTTTATCTTTTTGAAGAGTAGTAGTATTATTTTTAAAGATTGTATCTGTTTGGGCGCCTGGGTGGCTCAGTTGGTTAAGCGACTGCCTTCGGCTCAGGTCATGCTCCTAGAGTCCCGGATCGAGTCCCGCATTGGGCTCCCTGCTCAGCAGGGAGTCTGCTTCTCCCTCTGACCCTTCCCCCTCTCATGCTCTCTCTCTGAAATAAATAAATAAAATCTTTAAAAAAAAAAAAAAAAAGATTGTATCTGTTTGACAGAGTGTGAGCGAGGGCACAAGTAAGGGGGAGTGACAGGTAGAGACAGAGAGGGAGAAGCAGGATGTGGGTCTCAATCCCAGGACCCTGAGACTAGGGTGGGAGCCCAAGGCAGACACCCAACCGACTGAGCCACCCACACGCCCCTTTTGAATAGTATTATTGTTTAGTGTGTTTTGGGCGCGGGGAGAGTAGCATGTTCCTCTTTTTGTGCTGGTGTTTTTTCATGATTCGATTGAGGTTATACATTTTTAGGAAGAATGCCATACAAGTGCTGTTGTACTCTTTATAGTGCATTGTATCAGGGATACTTGATGTTCATATCTCATTGCCAGTGATTTTAATCTTGATCATTTGGTGTCTGCTGGGTTTTTCTACTGTAAAGTTAGTATTTTTCCTTTTGTAAATAATGAATCTTACAGGGGAGTTAGAGAGTAAGGAAATACCTTGTTTTTCCTCCCAACTTTCACCCACTAATTTTAGTATCTCTCAGTAGATCTTTCTTAAAACAGTTTTTACTGTGTTTGCCTGATGATTTTCTATTTTCATTGATTGCACATTTATTATTTGGGGTTATTAGGAGTTGTCTCCTTCCCAATGGACTCATGGATATTTATTTTCTGCTATGGAATAAAGTCTGATAGTACCGTTTTTTTGTTGCTCCAATTATTCCAGCTTTCTTTGGCCATTGCGAGCTCCATCAGGCGGGCTCCTGTATTTTTTGACATTCCCTCCACCCTCCTGCCACTTTGAATTCTTTTTTTGAGGACTTCTTTCTTTCAAGCACCACAAGATGTTCGAGGCTTATCTTGTATTTTCTCCTCCCTCCTGTTTCTAAGGAAGAAGGTTAGCTATTTTTTAACAAATGAAATCAAGTGAAGTAGATATAATAATGCTGAAAATTTCAAGTTATGAAAAACAGGTGTATTGATAAGAGGTTTTTGGATAGATAGGAATATTCAAGATAAGGTGAATGTAGTGATCTTTATTTTTTTAATTTTAATTTTTAAAAGATTTTATTTGAGAGAAAGAGTGAAAGAGGGTGCATGAGCAGGGGGAGGGGCAGAGGGAGAAGCAGCCTCCCTACTGAGCAGGGAGCCCAATTTGGGGCTCGATCCCAGGACTTCGGGATCATGACCTGAGGTGAAGGCAGATGCTTAACCCACAGAGCCACCCAGGTGCCCCTGTATTGATCTTTATATATTCATTTCACCACCACTGGATGCTTCCTTTTTACAAGTCATTATGGGGGATGCTAGAATTTTTGTACATATTATTTATCTGCCCTCAGTATTTCTGAGTTCTTGATAGAGCATATAAAGCATGTATATTACCAGTGGTAATTGATAGTATAGGTGGAGTTTTTTTAATGTAAAAAATACTGTGGGAGCTTTGGAGAGAAGGAAAGTTTAATTTTGAGCAAGGATAATTAGCAAAATTTAAAAGAGTGTAAGAGATGCAGAAAGAAGGAACAAATATCAAACACATATTTGTCAGATAGTGGGCTACATGGTATAAGTACATTATAGATAATTAGGAGCTATGAGATAGATGTCTTCATAGCTCTTTTACAGATAAGAAACTGGGGCTCAGGGAGGTTGAGTTACTAATGGCTAGTAGTAGAGCTGGAATTCCAGAATAAAGCTGTGTGGTTCCGGTGCTTATTTTTATTCTGCTGCACTGGTGGACTTCTTCCTCCTTTCTTTTACACAGTTCACATACCACATATTCCTTTTGTTAATATCTTTGTTTCATGTAATGAATGTCAAATTTGAGGGAATATTTCTTTAAATGACCTTCCTACCTGCAGTCCTCCTCGATTTTGTGCTGGGTCTTACCTTGCTCCTCCTCCAGTCTTTTTCTCATTGAAAAGCATGTGTGTTGGGGCACCTAGGCGGCACAGTTGGTTGGGTGTCCAACTCTTGGTTTTGGCTCGGGTTGGTCTCAGGGTCGTGGGATTGAGCCCTGTATTGGGTTCTGCACTCAGCGTGGAGTCTGCTTGAGATTCTCTCTTCCTCTCCCCGTCTCGCTCATGGGCTCACTCCCTCTCTCTTTCTCTCAAATAAATCTTAAAAAAAAAAAAGAAGGAAAGAAAAACATATATGTGACTTTCTCAGATAAGTTGGTTTTGCCCTAGTGAAGATAAACAGAAAGGATATTCAGGGAGGATAAATTTAGAGCTAAGAGAAATTAGAGCATGTTTACAGAAGAAGGGAGAGTCTAGTTTTTTTTGTTGTTTTTGTTTTTTTTTAAAGATTTATTTATTTGACAGAGACACAGTGAGAGAGGGAACACAAGCAGGGGGAGTGGGAGAGGGAGAAGCAGGCTTCCCGCTGAGCAGAGAGCCCCATGCAGGACTCGATCCCAGGACCCCAGGATCATGACCTGAGCCGAAGGCAGATGCTTAACGACTGAGCCACCTAGGCGCCCCAGGGAGAGTCTAGTTTTGATAAGAGGAAAGCCTCTGTGTGCCTAGAACAGGTCGGGAATGAGTGGAGATGGCAAATAATGTTAAATTGGGGGGGGGGGGACCGTTAACTTCATAATAGGAAGTTTAATATTTTTTATTAACTTTCTTTTAGGATATTACCTTCCAAATGATGATGGAGAATTTTATCAGTTCTGTTATGTTACACATAAGGGTGAAATTCGTGGAGCAAGTACACCTTTCCAGTTTCGAGCTTCTTCTCCAGTTGAAGAGTTACTTACTATGGAAGATGAAGGAAATTCTGACATGTTGGTGGTGACCACAAAAGCTGGCCTTCTTGAGGTTGGTACCAACAATGAGCTAATGATTTATAGATAATTTAAGAACAAAGCTCATGTTGGCATTTAAAAAATTCAGAAGAATAACCTGAGAATCAAATGGTTTTTAACTAAAATGGTAAACTGAGAGTGTTGTTTTTGAAATGTTTTAAATTTCTTCCTGTCACAGGTTATTGATTGCACTGTGCAGGGACTGCCCCTAGGGCCTATCAGTATTTTGTGCATAGTAGATGTGCAGTAAATAACTATTGGGTTAGATTTAAAGCTTTCCTAATGTTACCTTACACTAACTTTTCTTCTTTAGTGGTTGCCTAATCCATTGATTATAGAATAGTACAGATTTGGGTTGTGAAGGTGGTGTATAAAGTAATAAACCTAACTGTAATTCGATGTGAACTTCATTTCACTGTACCACAAGCATGCTCTATTCCAAGTGTGGCAGTGAATCAGGGAAGATTCGAGTCTGAGTTTAGGTTGAGCATTTAGAATGATTTCCTTGTTCATTTTATCAAATGAGTATTGTGGGTTAATCATAATTTAAAGAGAAAACGTGAAAAGCTTTATATTTTTTTAATTGACTATTTGGGAGGCATTGCATTGGCTCCAATAGAAATTTACTGTACAGATAGTCTAATAATGCCTTATGTCTTAAATTTTAGTAATTATTGAAGGACAAACTAGAACAATATTCTTATTTCAAGATTTTAGTATCTTTAAACCTAAAAAACTAGAATGTTTCATTTGAATTTCTGTGAGAAACATCTTATTTGGTTCATTCTATATTTTTGGTTAATTTACATTTGTATTTAATCTGGCAGGTCATTGCTTTCTCTTTATAGTCAGATGGTTGTTTTTTATATGTAAATATTAATTTATGCCTTTGATTTTATTTTATTTATCTTCAAAAACAGACGAGAGAAAAAAGATAAGGTCATAGATATAATACTTTTATTAGATAGTCAAACTAAGAAGGTTAGAAGGAACCAATCATTTTTTATTGTGAATTCTTCTATATCTTCCCTTCCCCTTCCAGAAATTCCTTTCTTATCTTAAATAAAGAAATGTAACTTTTATAGGGTGACTAAAACATTTTGTGGTGACAACTGCCTGATGATCAAGGTTTTTAGCCTGGTATTTGAATGCTAGTCAAAGATGGTGGAACAAGCCTAGCTCTTAAAAAGAATGCAGTTAGCATTTATATTGCAGTTTTTTGAATACTTGTTAGACCACCCTGATTTCAGGGCCTCCAAAAACAACAGGCATTTAGGCATCTATATCTTTCTCATATTCCTTTTCTAAGTTAATTGGGACATTACACAATTTATTTCACTTCTTCCTATTCATAAGAGGTACTTTATAAAGAAAATTTAAGTTGCTGTCTCTTATGTGCTAATTGCTAAGATAAAATATTTTTATTCTGACCAATTTTTTGACAAGTCTTTTAAATTTCCACATTCATCAACTGTTGACATTGAAGGGTTATGTCTTTTTTTTTTTTTTCCACTTGATATGTGAACCTTGATTGGATCTTAGAATTTAAAAAATAGATATTTTGGGGGGATAGTGGGAGATAAATAACTATGAACTATCCATTGGATATTACAAAGTTATTGTTAATTTTCTTATTTATGATAGTGGTAGTATTTGAAAGGAGACTGTCCTTTTTAGGAGATGCTTGCTCTGAGTACTTAGGGGTGAAGTGTCTGCAGTTTCAGATGGTTTAGCAAAAAACACAAAAAGCATAAGCAAGTGATAAAGGGATATGAAGTAAACATGGTGAAATACTAATAATTAGTGAATTTAGGTGATGAGTGTTGATTTAAAATTTTAACTTTTGTATGCTTGAAAGATTTCAAATACAAAATTGGAGGCAGGAATTAGACTTCTATACGTTATCTAATTTGAATTCCTTTTTAAAATTCTACTTAAGATTCAGTAAACTCTTGGGGCACCTGGGTGGCTCAGTCGTTAAGCATCTGCCTTCGGCTCAGGTCATGATCCCAGGGTCCTGGGTTCGAGCCCCGCATTGGGCTGTCTGCTTGGTGGGAAGCCTGCTTCTCCCTCTCCCACTCCCCCTGCTTGTGTTCCCTCTCTCGCTGTGTCGCTCTCTGTCAAATAAATAAAATCTTTAAAAAAAAAAAAAAAAAAAGATTCAGTAAACTCTTCAGAAGGTATGTGTCAATTAAATGAATCACAGGGACAAATTGGTTCTTTCATAATGTTTCTATTGTACTATGTCAGGATATATTTTCACTTTTAAGCTGCCAGAAAGTTTAGAGCCAAAAGGTGTTTTTTAAAAAATAAGGTATAAAAGAAGTTTATTTTTGAGGTCATTTTACTCCTAATGTTTTCATTTGGTCTGATGGAAGAGATAGAAGAGTCATAATAAAAATTTGCAGCTCCTGAGCTTTCATAAGACCCATTTTAGAGTTTAGTCACTTTGATTCCATGACCCTGGAGAACTAACTTAGTGTACCAGGAAAACATTTTATTTTAGCTAAATGATGCCTCCTTTGTGAAATTTTCCCTCCGAGTCTTCATTATTCCTCTGTTAAAATCAAAGACTTTTTATTCTAAGAGAAATGTTAACCATTTTATTTACTACTATATTAGGTCCTTTAATGAGTAATTTTTTAGAATCGTGGAGTATAGGTTTTCCTGAATTGTTACTATTAGTGTTCCCATAAAAATCAATTACATTGTTAATTTATTGTTACAGTCTGCATTTTTGTGCTAAAATTTGCAGTTACTTTAAGTTTGTTTTAATTTAGCCAAATAGAGACCATTATAAATAGAGCAACTGTTACTACTTAATACCAAAACTTTTAAGAGTAATGCCATAGATGAAGGCCTTATGTAACATGTAAGGAAGTTCTTTTTTTTTTTTTTTTTTTAAGATTTTATTTATTTGACAGCGAGAGAGGGAACACAAGCAGGGGGAGTGGGAGAGGCAGAAGCAGGCCTCCTGCCGAGCAGGGAGCCCGATGCGGGGCTCCATCCCAGGACCCTGAGATCACGACCCGAGCTGAAGGCAGATGCTTAATGACTGAGCCACCCAGGCACCCCTGTAAGGAAGTTCTTAATAGAGTCAAAGATATCTCATAGCTTTGCATTTAAGAAGAGGCACACATTTTTATCTTGAGTATTATTCAAGAAAAACCCAGAATTAAGTCAACTATGAAACAATATGCCTTAGTTTTGCTACTAATTTGAAAATTGACTAGCAGGCAACTTCATAGTAAAATTTACTGATTTTATACCTTCTTTTATTTTTAAAGATTTTATTTAAGAGAGTGTGAGTGAGCACGTGGACACACAGGTCGGGGGAGGGGCAAGCAGACTCTCCACTGGGTAGGGAACAGAATGCGGGGCTCCATCCCAGTCTTCTGGGATCATGACGCGAATCAAAGGCAGATGCTTAACTGAGCCACCCAGGTGCCCCTGATTTTATATCTTGTTTTAATGTTCTCTTTTGCCCAACCAAAAGAAGGTTTAAATTTATGATTCATGAATTTTTATTTACATGTATGATTCATGACGTAGATTGTATGTAAGAGTTCTTTTTATGAATTTCTTCACTATTTTTTTGAAATGGAAAACTGAATAACATTTTAGGATTCTAGAAAAATCAATTTGAGTTTTTTGTTTTACAGTTGAAAATTGAGAAAACCATGAAAGAAAAAGAAGAACTGTTAAAGTTAATTGCTGTTCTGGAAAAAGAAACAACACAACTTCGAGAACAAATTGGAAGATTAGAAAGAGAACTTAACCATGAGAAAGAAAGATGTGACCAACTGCAGGCAGAGCAAAAGGTTAGTTGTGTTTTATGTAACTGATTGGAATTGATAGTATATTGTCTGAAACCCACTTTTTCTAGAACTGAACCAGTTAAAGCAAGTAAAAACTGTTCTTAAAAAAATGGCATTTAGATACATACTTACAGAAGAATAGGTTAGTTCCTATCAATTTTCTGCTGTAGCTTCTTTTATGTTGCAAATGGTTAAAATACTTTTAGATTATTTGGTACCAGGCTTGATGAGGTAGTTCCTGACAACTGTTTCTATATGCTTTCCATCTAATTATGGAATAATTGATTGATTTGGGGAGAGGGTTTGGAAATATAATTAGGAGTGATAAATAGTGAATAAGGGGAAGATAGAACAAAGTAGTTAAAATTACCTTTCAAAACAATTCAATGAAATAAGGTGTAGTATTAGACAAAATTTTGAAATCCATGATGTGAGAAATGCTGTAAATTATCCTAAAAAAACACATAAAGAAGTATACGTATAAAACAGTATAGTTTCATTAGAAATACAAATGGATTTAATTTAGTAGGTGAAAACAATTAAAAAAAAAAGCAATCACCTAGTCATTGACTTGTTATTTTCCCAAGAAAAGTAATTTGTTAGTTTTGACACAGATTACGATAATACGTTTCATAATCTCACTTATAACTAGTTAGATATTCTTAGGTCTTTTTACAGGATTAACCTATTGTTAATTAACCTATTGTTTTCTGTTGTTTCATTCTTTTGTCCAACAAGGCCTAGAGCAATTACTTGTTACTTGAACCAGCAGTGCAGTGATTTTCACTAATTTTTATACTCCAGCAGGGTGGTTATAAATTGCACACCTGACCAGAGGTAATTTACATAAATAAGGGATTAAATTCTGAAAAGATTTTCTCTTGACTTGTTGTCAGTTAAAGGAGTACTCTTTTGAGTTAGATGGTAAACATAATATCAAGCAATGTGTACAATTGTAAATCTCCTTATAAACATCTATAACATTTGTTTTTATTACCATTAGCTTTTTTAGTTTAAAAGATGCAGTTAGTTCCCCTTTTTCCTCTTGGGGGAATACTTAGAATCCTGCAGTAAGAGTATCGTGCAGTATAAGCAGGTATACCAAATATTAAAATATAGTATATGTGCCTACCTTGATTGTTAGGACATTCAGATGAATGATTTATTCAGTTGTTGAAACTCCTTGGCTCTTTTGTGTAGTTATTACACTGTTCTCTCTATTCTTTACACTTTTATCTCATTTGTACCTGGATTTGGCAGTTTTCCAGAGTGGAATGCCAATCTTCTTTCTTTCACTCTATTACAAGGTGGAGGGGTGGAGGTGAGATAGAAGACAGTACTCATGAAAATGGCCTCATTACAGCATGTACTTAGCCTGTAAGATCAAGAATACCCTGAAATATGGCCTTTGAGGTTTCAACTCGATCACCTGGAAATCCAAGGGAAGAATGGATGATTGGAAGAATAGGAATGGCAGAATTGGTAGGCCTTCAGTTGCGTGAAATTACTCATGTACATGAGGCCATGCCTCTGGTCCAGTCGAGTATTAGCTGAGATTTAAAGTCTTAGGTACTAGTACCTCTGCTGCCCAGGTGACAAGGGTTAAGCACTACGGATAAGACCATTCTGAAGAGAGCTAATTCTGACATATTTAGGTTGAGAAAGTGGTATATTGAGGTCAGGGGATTAGTGAAGCAAAATTTGTAGGAGATGGTGGCTGTTGTACCCAAAAGAGGTCTACAGGAGAAGTTTTTATGGCAACTCATAAATCTTTTTTTTTTTTTTTTTAAGATTTTATTTATTTATTTGACAGAGAGGGAGCACAAGCAGGGGGAGTAGGAGAGGGAGAAGCAGGCTTCCCGCCGAGCGGGGAGCCTGATGTGGGGCTCGATACCAGGACTCTGGGATCATGACCTGAGCCGAAGGCAGATGCCTAACGACTGAGCCACCCAGGTGCCCCAGCAACTCATAAATCTTGATGACAGACACTAATCTTAGGAGGGGACTTCTTCCCTGCTATTTTTGTGTTGGGTTTGTACTCTGGGAAGATGAAGTACATGGAAGTGGTTTTTTAAATGCTATTCTATGCTATGAAAATGGTGATTTAAAAAAGACCTGGGGTGCCTGGGTGACTCAGTTGGTGGAGTGTCAGACTCTTTGATTTCACCTTAGGTCGTGATCTCGGGATGGAGCCTCATGTCGGGCTCCGCACTCAGCATGGAGTCGGCTTCTCCTTCTCTCTTTGCTCTTCCCCCAGCACATGCATGTTCTCTTTCAAGTAAATTAATAAAATCTTTAAAAAACAAAACAAAACAAAGACCTAGATTGGTATTTGTTATACTAAATGTAAGTAAATACTATTTTACTAGTTTTCATAATGACAAACTAGAGAATTGAACTAAAGTATGAAATTCATACCATTTTTCTCAGTTCCTAGAAGTGATACTTATATATGTTTAAAAAAAAAAAAGTCTTAGTTATATGTTGGCAATTGTCTGCTTATTTCTGGGGATAAAATAATGTGCTTGCTAGGAGAAATAGTTCTTTTCATTACTAGTCATGGGTGCTTTTATTTATTTATTTATTTTTTCTTTTTTTCACCTCCCAGATCAGTCTTCATCTGGGCAGCTAGAACAGATCGCTTGTCTTAGTTAGGTGGCTTATAAAATCCATGACATATCTTGGCACTTATTTTAAATCTCTTCCATAGTGTGAATTCTAAAAAAACAGTCTTGATAGAGTAATTTTAAATGTCTTCTCTTTGAGGTACTGGGTATATATACTGCTGAATATCTGAAGAACTATTATGATGTATCATCTATAATTTCACTTAAAAGTTTAGAATGGATAGTTAACTTAGGAATGTTCTGTGGCAACCTTCAGTTTCTTCATGATAGAAGAAATTAATTGCGTTTTCATTATTTTATAAAATAAGATTAGCTTGTTACCCATTCAGTACTTGACATACTAAGTTAAATGTTTATAATAAAGTTTATAAATAAAATCTTTCATCTTTTATAAATACTTTTTATTGTAAAATGCCAATAGAGAGAACATTCTATTTTGAAAATTAAAAGAATTGGATGTGTTAAAGTTATCAAAAACAGATTGGTTTAAGTGTTATGCTTAAGTATATTCTGGGTTGTGTTGTGTAATTGTCTGCTTGAAGGAATTAAGTAGGATTACAAAGTAGATTAAAACAAACCAAATAACATCTAAAAATTGAGAACTATAAATTACATACTGTATTTTGCCTGTATTTTAATGTGATGTGTTTGTTCCATTATTCATGTATACCCTAGATTTAAAAAAGTAAATTTTGTGTTAGGATAATTTTTACCTTCATTTCTAGTTCAATTTTAAGTGTTTTTTTCTCTACTATAAAAGGCTGATTAATAAAAATAACCCATGTAATACTTAATGTAAGCCAGGTGCTGTTCTGAGTGTTTACATATGTTAACTCATTTACTTCTATAAAGTAGGCATTGTCAAATACACATTTTACAAGGGTAGCACAGAGAGGTTACTTAACCAGCCTGTGGTCGAACAGTTTGTAAAGTGGTAGAGGTAGGCAGTCTGGCTCCTTCAGTGCTCTTTTTTTTTTTAAAGATTTTATTTATTTATTTGAGACAGAGAGAATGAGAGACCGAGAGCATGAGAGGGAAGGGGGTCAGAGGGAGAAGCAGACTCCCTGCCAAGCAGGGAGCCCGATGCAGGACTCGATCCCGGGACTCCAGGATCATGACCTGAGCCGAAGGCAGTCGCTTAACCAACTGAGCCACCCAGGTGCCCTCCTTCAGTGCTCTTAATGACACTCTACTTCTGCCTGTAGGGACTAAAGATATGAACTTATCTTTTTTAAAAATAGCTTTATTGAGATCTAATTTATAATTTACATATCATAATGTCCAACACTTCACAATATACAATTTAGTGGTTCTTATTAATATTTACAGAATTGTGCATCCATTACCATAACCTACTTTTAGAACATAGTCATCACTCCAGAAGAAACCTGTACCTGTTAGTGGTCATTCTCCATTTCCTTCCCCCTCAATCTCAGGCAAAACCACTAAGCTAAATTTCCGTCTCTATGGATTTGTATATTTTGGGCATTGCATACAAATGGAATCATGTATGGCCTTTGTGACCTGCTTCTTTCACTTAGCATGATGTTTCCAGGGCTCATCCATGGTGTAATATGCATCAGTACTTTATTCATTTTATTGTCAAATGATATTCCAGTATATTGGTTAGTCTTTTTTTTTTTTAACCCTAACTTTACATTTTTCAGACGTAAGATTAGCAGTTTGTAGGTATATTCATTGTGTTCTTATTTCCATTTTGGAGTGCTAGATATGTATTTGAAAATTAGAAGATTAAAAACTGAGGCTCAGGGAACCAGTGATACTGAGTCTTGTTTTTCAAATAGGACTAAAATGAACTGTCACTTTGTTAAGTTTTATAGTTTAGTGTATAAGTTTTTTGAGCCTAAACTATGAATTGAGTTTTTTACATAAAATAAATTGTATTCATAGGTGCCTGGGTGGCTCAGTCTGTTAAGTGTCTGCCTTTGGCTCAGGTCATGATCCCAGGGTCCTGGGATCCAGCCCTGCATCAGACTTCCTGCTCAGCGGGGAGCCTGCTTCTCCCTCTGCCTGCTGCTCTCCCTCTCTCTCTCTGTCAAATAAATAAAATCTTAAAAAAAAGAATAAATTGTATTTTTTTATTAAAGATTTTATTTATTTATTTGAGAGAGAGAATGAGATAGAGCATGAGAGGGGGGAGGGTCAAAGGGAGAAGCAGACTCCCTGCTGAGCAGGGAGCCCGATGCGGGACTCGATTCCGGGACTCCAGGATCATGACCTGAGCCTAAGGCAGTCGCTTAACCAACTGAGCCACCCAGGCGCCCGAATAAATTGTATTCTTAACTTGAATGTTAATATAAGATGTACTTCAAGGTATTTTTTTTTTAAGATTTTATTTGAGAGTGAGTGAGAGGGAACAGGAGCGGGGGTGGAGGGGAGGGGCAGAGGGAGAGGGAGAAGCAGAGTCCCTGCTGAGCAGGGAGCCCAACATAGGGCTCCATCCCAGGACTCTGGGATCATGACTTGAGCTGAAGGCAGATGCTTAACTGACTGAGCCACCCAGGCACCCTCAAGGTATTTTTAAACTAAATTATCTTTGAGAATACTAAAACAGTATTGCTTAAACAATATAAGGAGCATGTTATAAACTAGGTAGGGTACCTTGAGATACTACCAGCCATTTGGGAGTTATCACAGGTATAGGAGAGAACAGCATGAAAGATCTCTCATTATGGTGGCTCTGGCTAGTGCACATCTCTTCTGCTGTCTTTTATTTTTGGCTTTCTCTTCTGTAAAGTTGCATTTATCACTGTATTGGATATCCAATTTTGGACAGAGGTAGTTTAAGACATTTAGACTGCTTAATATATGGAATTGCCTCAGGGCTTGTGTGTGTGTGTGTGTGTGTGTATCTCTAATATATGGAGTTGCCAAAAACCAGTTTTGAAGCTATGAATGATATCATTGAATTTCTAACTCTTTCATTGTGGAAAAAAGATACAAAGACCTAATTTTTAAAAATATTTTAATATTTATTTTTTAAAGTGGGATTGGGGAGCCATAGAGGGAGAGAGAATCTTAAGGAGGCTCCACGCCCAGCATGGGGCCTAATGAAGGGCTCAATCTCACAACCCTGAGATCATGACCTGAGCTGAAATCGAGTCAGATGCTTAAGTGTCTGAGCCACCCAGGCACCCCGTAGAGACTTATTTTAATATTGTAGGAGTGATTGTTATAACTTAGGTGTATATATCAATAAATTTCTTTTAAGGCCAATTTTCATTTTATACCTGATTTGCTAAGTAATAGTTTCAGGAAATTCATAATACTTTCTTTTTAAAATATATTTAAAGTATATAGTTTAAACTAGCTCATAATCTTTGTATGGAACAGAATAAAGAAACCAGAAATAAACCCATGCATACATGGTCAACTAATTCATGACAAAAGAGCCAAGAACATACAATGGGGAAGTACAATCTCTTCAATAAATGGTGTTAGGAAAACTGGACAGCCACATGCAAAAGAATGAAACTGACCCACTATCTTTCACCATACACAAAAATCAACTCAAAATGAATTAAAGACTTAAGACTTGAAACCATGAAACTCCTAGGGCATAAGCTCCTTGACATTGGTCTTAACCATTTCTTGGATTTAACACCAAAAGCAAAAAATAAACAAGTAGACTACATCAAACTATAAAGCTTCTACATTACAAAGGAAGTCATCAACAAAATGAAAAGTGAATTCCAAAATGGGAGAAAATGTTTGTAAATCAAATATGTGATAAGAGATTACCATCCACAGTTACTTAAAAAATCACACAACTGGGGTGCCTGACTAGCTCAGGCAGTAGAGCATGCAACTCTTGATCTCAGGGGTCATGAGTTCAAGCCCCATGTTGGGGGTAGAGGTAACTTAAAATTCTTTTTTTTTTTTTTCAAAGATTGTATTTATTTGAGAGAGAGTGAGTATGAACCAGGGGTAGTGGGGAAGGGCAGAGGGAGAGGGAGAACAGGCTCCTTGCTCAGTCGGTTAAGTGTGTGGGTCTTGATTTTGGCTCAGGTCTTGATCTCAGGGTCATAAGATCCAGCTCTGAGTTTAGTGTGGAGTCTGCTTGAGATTCTCTCTCTTCCTCTGCCCCTCCCCCCACCTGCTCGTGCTCTTTGTCTCTCAAATCTTTAAAATCTCACAATTTCCATTAATGACATAATTCTTTTGCCAATAATTTGCTGTTTGGAGTATTTAGGTACTAATTTACTAAATTTTACCACTGTATACATTCGAATCCAGAATACCATACTTTTTTCTAAATGGTTGTCCATAATGTTTTTTTTTAGTTGTATTCATTTGTAATCAAAGTTCATCTTTTTTAAAACATGAGAATAAGTGTGTTCTGTTACTTTAGATATTTTTAGTGCATGTTTAGCCACACAGATAAGTGGCTTATTTTTTTCTCTGGTTGTTCATATTTGAGAGTTATGACTTGAAGGAATTGCTAATAGTGGCTCATGGTAGGGATTCTTTAACCTGAGAGGAGGGGAAGAAGTTCACTACATGAATCTGAAACGCCCAAATCTCTTAATCTCTTTTTGCCTCCATTTTTGTAATTGTTTTTATCTTGATGTACAGTGTAGCCAACTTAATCTAGTCAAGTTTTACTTTAATATTAGAATTATGTTTTTGGGCATGATTTGCAAATATTGACCAAATGAGTATTTATCTCAAATTTCAAGTGTTTTTCAAAGCTTGTGTTCTAAATTTTATTCTTCTTTAAAAGTTAGTTTTTTAAAGCAAGATTTTTAGTTGTTCATGTGTACACTACAGACTTTAATGTCATTTTCATGCTAAGAATGACTTAGCCAAATGGAGATGCTATGCTTTACCAAGACATGAGAACTAGAGGCCTGAAGAATAATCTCTAGCATTTTCATGCCATTAGAAAATAGGTGTGGATGCTGAGAAGCTATTAGGTGCTTTTATGGGTACCAAGAAAAGATTCTAAGACTGTCAAGTTGTATTACAATTAGTGACTCACTGTAGAGTTAACTGGCTCATAGATAAAAGCAGTAAGTTCATGTTTTGCATTTAGTTGCTTATGAATCTTCTTTAGTTCTTGCCCTATACATTTTTTAGAATGCTGTTTACCCGTTACAGAACTTCATTATTTACAGATTCAGAAACTAGTTTTTACCTCTAGGCTATCTAGTCTTTCTTGTAGGAAGAAATACCTGGATTAAATCTGTAGCCTATTTGCAGTGCCAAGAGAGCATGTGGTAAAACTAACAATACAAAATTTAAAAAAACTATTTAGAAATCTCTCTGGCTGTCTTTATAAATCAGCAAGACAAATAAAAATGTGTCAGATTTGCAAGAGTCATTGGATATTGACAACAGTTTACAGCAGAGGGCATATTTATTTCTGTGGTGTTGTCATTGGAATCAGAAAAGCATTTAGTTTTGTATAACAATCTGTAATGTTGCAAATTTAGTAAGGAAACATTTGCTTTGAGCAAAAATAAAACCAAGAGAGTGTATCTGATCATAATTGTGATGGGCTTTTTAACGAAGTGTAGATGCAACATAGCAATTTTCATATTCTAGCAGTATATTTAAAGTGATGTTTCACCTATAAGTAAAAAATTTGGCTGAGTTTATGAAAATCAAAGTGGCTTATAAATACTGTATAACATTTGTTACTTTTAAATTGTAAGAATGATGATTTCCTTTAGCTTCTGTTATTGCCTAGGTGAATGGTACTTCCATTAGTGGGAAGTTTTAAAATCATTTTTTAACACAACAGTTTGTCTTAATTTATCAGTTCTTTGATGTATAGTTTTCCATAACAAAGTATCTCCATATGCGCTGTTATATTTGATTCTCATGATTTTATAAACTAGGGAGAAAAAGCTCTTAGCTTCATTTTACAGATCATAAAATGGGTTTAGAAAGGAGCTTGATCAAGTTCTTATAAGTTACTTAATTGTTTTGATGTGCTAATATTTTTAAAACTGTTTAAAATTGTTTAAAGTAGAATATTCTGTTTTAAGTAGAAATACTTTTATATTCATTTCAGTTCTTTGAATATTTGTTCAGGCCTCTGAGTCACAGTGACAGGATCATTACGAACATTGCTTCAGGCACATATCTTAATGCTTTGGTATAATTATTGGTGCCACTTAATGATCTGTGCCAGAAGGATTTTATTTATTTATTTTTTGAGAAAGTGTTAACTGTGGTAGTATCATATGAAACCTGACTTGTCACTAGAGAAGCATTGAAAAGCAAGATGTCAAAAATGAAAGTGATTAATTTAAAAAAATTTTCTCTTGTTTTTGTTGCCTGCCCTCTGGTGGAGAAGTTTGTGAAATTAACAAACGGTGCATGAGAAGTCTGGAAAAGTAATTAATAATTGTTTAATATGAAAAATTGAATATGTTTCAGTTTCAGGTTTAGTTTTTAATCTTAGTTTATAAACTCTAGAGGGGACAGATGTGGGATTAATAATTTAAGAATACATAGATTTCTTAAAGATAAGCAAATTTGTTTTAGAAATTGTTTCTCAAAAATTGTTGTTTCTAAGGGTCTTGTTGAAGTATCGCAAAGTTTAAAAACGGAAAATGAAGAGTTTAAGAAGAGATACAATGATGCTACATCCAAAGCTCTCCAGCTTGAGGAAGATATTGTGTCAGTGACACACAAAGCAATTGAAAAAGAAACTGAATTAGACAGGTATTTCTGATGGTTTTAAAAAATACCTCTATGTTTCAAAAATGTTTTTGATGAAATTTTTTTGTCTATATTAATGTTACTTTAATTCAGTTTAAAGGATAAACTCAGGAAGGCACAATATGAAAGAGAACAACTGGAGTGTCAGTTGAAGACAGAAAAGGACGAGAAGGAACTTTATAAGGTAGTTTACTCTCTTTATTTCTCTTTGTTATCTATTGCTGTGAAACAAATTCCTGTGAAATTTAGTGGTCAGGAATTTGGGAGCAGCTTAACTGCATGGTTCTGGCTCAGGGTGTGTTGGTGAGTTGCATTCAGGATGTTGGCAAGGGCTGCAGTCAGCTACAGGCTTGATTGGAACTGGATGGAGGATCTGCTGTCAAGGTGGCTCACACAAATGACTTACGGTGGATGCCCTTCAGTCTCTTGCTATGTGGCCTCTTCAGTGGCTGCTTGAATGTTTTCACAACATGGCAGCCAGTTTCCCTTGGAGTGAGCTATCCAAGAGAGAGCAAGGAGGAAGTCCTGGTGTACTTTATGACCTAGTCACCAAAGTTGTACATTGGTACTTCTACTTTATCTTATTCATTAGAAACTAGTTCCTTGGGTCCAGCCAGTACTTAAAGAGAGGGGAATTGGACTTCACTTCTTATGGAGAGGAAGTACCAAAGGATTTGGGGACCTATTTTAAAACTACCCCATTTTGTATAGTCCCTAAAAGTTTTCAGGGAACTTGCTGGTATTTTAGTTACTTAGTAGGTAATACATAATAATCAGAGAGGTTTAATAGTAACAAGATACCTGCCTATGTATCAGAATTTATAAAACCAATTGTTATCCCCTTTTAATAACATCCTAGAGCATTAATTTCAGTGATCATGTTTTAGAGTTCGACTTTTAGAATAATTTTCAGAGAATGTCATTTTAAACAAGATACTCTGTTAACAAATCTTCACCTTTTTGAAGTTTTTTAAATGATGCTGAAATAGGATGGTTAGCTTAATTACGAATAATGCTGTAGATGTAAATTGAGACATATTTATCTTGTGGCTTATAGCAGTTCATGAAGACAGGTCCAGATGACGAATTTCAAGAACATTCAAGTTAAGTCAGTATTATTTGGATAGATTCAGTCACTTGATTAGATTAGAACACAGCGACACACCTAGTACTGTGCTATATATTTGATGAGAGATAAAAACATACAACTGTGCATATATTCAGTATTTAATAGTTACAATTTGCATGTAGAAACTAGAATATGATTTATATTGCCAGTGGTTTTTTCCTTTTCATTTTTGGTGGTGTTCGGAATTTTTTTTTAGAAGATAAAAATAAAAAAATATTGAATCCACCATGCAGCTTAGAGAGCATGGATGGGGATGTTTTGCATGTCATGGGTTTTACTATACCCATTTTATTTCTTGAATAGCTTATCCCCAGGGGGTGTGTGCAGGCATGCGTGTCACTCCCAAAAAGGGAAGAAAAGTAGTGATGATTCACCGGTGGATGATTTTTTTTTTTTTTTTACGATTTTATTTATTTGTCAGAGAGCACACAAGCAGAGGGAGAAGCAGGCTCCCCTCTGAGCAAGGAACCCAATGTGCGACTTGATCCCAAGACCCTGGGATCATGACCTGAGCCAGAGGCAGATGCTTAACTGACTGAGCCACCCAGGTGTCCTGCTCTGGTGGATGGATGATTTTATGATTTGACCCTTTAAGAAAATATGCCCCAAAATAATGTTTGGTTTTTGAAAAGAAGATTTTGTGAAAAAGGGAAATAATAGAGCTATCTAGAGAAATTGATGCAATTGGATTACTATTTATACAGTGTTTTTTGCAAACTACCTCCAAATGCAGTTTTTTTAAAGTTATAAAGCATTTTTTTTAACTAAGTGAGAATTGGCATCTCTAACAATTTTTTACTCAATGTCAACAATGAATTTCAGTGAGAAAATTTCAGTTTTGTTGCCAGGAAGAGACCTGAACATTATTTCTCTGTGGATAATTGCTTTCCATATTGCTTTTTGTTAGCATAGTGGGAGATGATAAGATTCTAATTCAATAATAAAATGAATTCTAAAGGCATTCTAGTTAGTATTGGGAAGGGTTTAGGAAGGTCTTAGGGTTAAACCAGTGATGCTGGAGAGGTGTAATGAATGATAACTAGGATGAATTATTTTGGAAAGAGGAAGACATATCCCTAAGGGTGTCATCTTTCCATCCTGCCTTGCTTCTCTTTCTGTTATGAGAATAGGACTTTGGGTGTTTTGTAGAAGGTTGGCAAGCACGTTTTAGGGTAAATCGAGCATTTTTCCTTTACTGCTCTAAATTATTCCTTATGCCTTGCTTCCCCCCCCCCCCCCCCCTTTCTGCAGAGTTTTTGTGTTTCTGCTTTACACCTGAATGACCAGTCCTTTGCAAAAACTGGGCAGCAAGGAAGGAAGGGAAAGAATGAGGTGTCTTGGGGATTTATTCTTTTACGGTGTGATAGTAACTCCAGTTTTCTATAAGCATTATCAGTTGGGATCAAAGTGACATTGGAATTTCCATTTGAATATATTTTCCCCCAACCTCCCAGTGTTCTAAACAGTATTTCGTTTGTATATGTGTATCCCCAAAATTGGAAGTAAAACTTCCTTAGAGATTTTTGTTTTGTGGGGTTTTTTTTCTTTTTCATGGCAAGGAGACTGAACTATGACAAGACCTCATATTATATTGTTATATATCTCAGAAACAGGCTTTCCCTTCCAGATTGTTTATATAAATAACCAGAGAGATTCATTATGTCTCTCTCCTCTAGCCCCTATTAGAGCATATGACCCATCCCTGTCCTTATAAGAATTTAGAGGAAATGATAAAACACTTTCTTGAGCTGATGGCTATGAAAATTAGATAGTGTTTTTATTTATTTTATTTTTTTAAAAATTTTATTTATTTGACAGAGAGATAGAGCAGGAACACAAGCAGGGGGAGTGGGAGAGGGAGAAGCAGGCTTCCTGCTGAGCAGGGAGCCTGATGTGGGGCTTGATCCCAGGACTTTGGGATCATGACCTGAGCCGAAGGAAGACGCTTAACGACTGAGCCACCAAGGCGCCCCTAGATAGTGTTTTTAAAGGGATGCTGCAAAGGTCTTGGCTGGTGACACCTCAGAGAATCTGGAGTCCTTTTCTATCCTTGTGAATAGGAATTAGTGTTTCAGTATTCATACATTGAGGTTCAGGTGCAAGAAGTATGTTAATTCATTTCTCTCTGGTACTCTTAACCAAAGCAAGATACTCTTTATAGTGGAAACTAGGTTTCTGTACTCTTTATAATTTCAATTATGGAATTTGATTTGTGCAACTGTTATGAGCAAATTAGCAACTGCTGCCTAACTTCCTGGGAAAATTAATATAGTGTGGTTAATTAATCAAATATATTTTTAGGCACATAGGAAGTAAATGACAGTACTTCTCAAAAGCAAAATATTGAATTGTTTAAGATGTTCTTGAATGTACCCCTCAAGTTTTCCAGAATTTCGCCATGCCTTTATATCTGAATATACCTATGACATAATTTGTTCCTCCAAAAGAATAACCAAATCGGTTTGCATTTTTAAGGAGAACTTAAATTTATTAAATGAGAGGACAAGACTTTAGAGATCAGGTAGTGTTGTTAGACCTTAGATATAATCTCTGTGAAAAATAAAAAAAAAAAAAGGCTATGTTCTGTTCCTGTTTATTAGCTGGTCATTTGATAAAACTTGGGTCTCCTGATTCCTGGTCTAGTAAAGTCGTCTGGTTCCTTGATCATATTTGGGTTAGAGGTAAACAATGGTATTTTGAAATTTGAGTAACTTAGGTTATGGAGTTAAGAGTATTCTTGACATTTTCAACCACTGTTATAGGTACATCTGAAGAATACAGAAATAGAAAATACCAAGCTTGTGTCAGAGGTCCAGACTTTAAAGAATTTAGATGGGAACAAAGAAAGCATGATTACTCATTTCAAAGAAGAGATTGGCAGGCTGCAGTTCTGTTTGGCTGAAAAGGAAAATCTACAAAGGACTTTCTTGCTTACAACTTCAAGTAAGGTAAGTACTTTTGCAGTATGTATTTGAAGATTGTAAAACCTGTGTCTATTAAATGTATACAATATAGTGGTTTTTATTTTTAATCTTTACTTTCCCCAACCTTTTCTTTTGGAAAAGTTCAAACTTGGGAGGCATTATGACATTACACCCTAAATACGTTAGCATGTCTCCCTATCAACAGGTAACATTATTCTGTATAACCATCAAACCATTAATACCTAAGAAATTTAGATATTAGAAATATAACATTCAGAAGATAATATTTCATTCCTGTATACAGTTTTAATACATTCAGATTGTCCCAAATATATTTCTATACAACCTTTAAAATTTCTTGACCCAGGGGTAAATAAAGATCACACAATTACTGTGTTCTTGGTCTGCTCTAATCTAGAATAGCGTCCCTATGCTTGTTTTTTATGACATTGATATTTTTGAAGAATTCAGGTTTGCCTGAGAAAATAGTCTGTAATCTAATTTATTTATCATTTCCTCATGGCTGGATTCAGGTCAAACATTTTTTGGCAAGAAAAGGCCTAGATGATGTTTTGTACATTCTGTTGCAGTGTTATCAAAAGTCACATAATGAAAAAAAAAGTCACATAATGTCAGTTCCGTTCTTGATGTTAGGTTTAATCATTTGTTTAAAGTTATGTCTGCCTGAAATCACTATATTGGTGCTTTTTCCCCTCTTTGTGATTGAGTAATATGTAGGATAATACTTCGAGATCATGTGAACATCCTATTCCCCAGTAGCCTTTCACCCAATGGTTTTTTTATCCCTTGATGATCCTCACCTGAATCAGTTATTAATGATTACAAAATGGTGATTTAAAAAATTTTATCATTTCTTGTACATTTATTAGTAGGTATTCTTTTATAATGAGGTTCTCTGCTGCCTTCTCCCCTTTTTTCATATCACTATGGACTTAGGGATTCTTTTTTGTTCAGTATATCTTACATCATCATTCTTTTTCTTTTTCTTTTTTTTTTAAAGATTTTATTTATTTATTTGAGAGAGAGAGAATGAGAGAGAGAGAACACCTGAGAGGGAATAGGGTCAGAGGACGAAGCAGACTCCCTGCCGAACAGGAAGCCCGATGCGGGACTCGATCCAGGGACTCCAGGATCATGACCTGAGCCGAAGGCATTCGCTTAACCAACTGAGCCACCCATGCGCCCCATCATTCTTTTTCATACCCAAAGTGTCTCATACTTAGCCAGGGGGAGGCTTTTCAGACCTACCTTTTTTCCCCCCAAGATTTTATTTATTTAGTTTAGATCATGCACACATGCTAGCAGGGGGAGCGGCAGAGGAAGAGGGAGAGAATCTCAAGCAGACTCCATGTTGAGCACAGGACCTGATGTGGGGCTTGATCTCAGGACCCTGAGATCATGACCTGAGCCGAAACCAAGAGTTGGGCACTGAACTGACTGAGCCACCCAGCCGCCCCTTTGTCTTTTTCATATGTTCCATAAATGTTTTGAATACTTCTTAGCTTTGTGAAACAACTGTATATTATAGATTTAGGTTCTGCCCCAGACCTGGTACTAGGCATTTCTCTAAGGAGCCCTGTTTTTTTTTCAGCGGGGAATGGTATTTTGAAACCAAATGGAATTTGGTATTTTTATATTGGATCCTGTTGCTACTAGGGGTCATTGCTTCTTTGTACTTCCATTGGACAAACTTTTAAAGTCTTTATATAGTTACCTTCAGTTCAAACCCGGTACCTTAGAGTTCTTCCTTCCTCCATTCCATATTTATCTCTCCTCTCAGTGTGAGAGCCCTTGTTTCCAAACGTTGTTATATTTATTCATGTGTTCTACCCTGTTATACACACCAATAGTTTCAGAGGTGTTACATCAGTGCCACTCCCAGCAGTGTGTCTACTAAATAAAATAAAGTTCTTGGGGCGCCTGGGTGGCTCAGTCGTTAAGCGTCTGCCTTCGGCTCAGGTCATGATCCCAGGGTCCTAGGATCGAGCCCCACATTGGGCTCCCTGCTCGGTGAGAAGCCTGCTTCTTCCTTTCCCACTCTTTGTGCTGGGTATTCCCTCTCTCACTGTTTCTCTCTGTCAAATAAAGAAATAAAGTCTTTAAAAAAAATAAATTAAAAAAAGTCCTTTTCAAACCTTTTTCTTAGAATTTATTTCAGTAAGGATATACATAGTACTATGTTCAAAATACACACCAATAGTTTCAGAAGTGTTACATCAGTGCCACTCCCAACAGTGTGTCTACTAAATAAAATCAAGTTCTTTTCAAGCCTTTTTCTTAGAATTTATTTCAGTAAGGAGGTACATAGTACTGTGTTCAAAAGTTACTTGAATAAACTTTTTAGCATATTTATGGGAATGAATTTTTATACAGTCTACATTTTTGTTTGCATTTGATTCAAAGAGTAGTTTTTATTCTCTTAACCTTTTGATTGAATTTTGTGTTTTGAGTGTGTTAAATAGTTGCATCATTCAAAAGTGAAAATACTTACAATATTTACTGTGATGTCTCTTTCCGAAAAAACCCTTTCTTATACCCATATGTAAACATTTTCATTAGTTTCCAGTTTATCCTCCTGTTTCTTTCTGCAAAAATAAACATGTGCATATGCAGACACTCTTCTCTATTCCCGTTTTTCTTTTTTAGTTTTTAAATATTTTTGATTTAAATTCAGTTGATTAACATATAATGTATTATTGGTTTCAGAGGTATAGGCCTGTGCTTCATCAGTCTTATATAATACCCAGTGCTCATTACATCACATGCCCTCCTTAATGTCCATCACCCAGTTACCCCATCCCTCCATATTCCCTTAAAAAAAAAAAGGGGGTGCCATGCTATATGTACTTTTTCCACCTGTTTTAAAATTGAACAATATAAACCGAAAAAAATTACTCCACATCTGTTCGTGGAGATCTTTGAACTTTTTTAAAATGGTGCATTGGGCAGATTTACCTTGACTTATTTCTTAACTCCTGTGGATGAATATTACGTTATTTGCAGTAGTTTGCTGTTAAATACACTTAGATGTAATTACTATAACACCTAAAATGTCAGATGTGCATCACATTTAGAATGAATGATTAACACCCAAGTTACTCTTCAGGGTATTTAATATAGCACATTGCAAACACAAAGGTGAAATGTATTTTTGATTTATTTATTAAGATGCTAAAATTTTCTCCAGGCATCTTTTTTCTACATAAGTAAGACCTCTGTAAGGAAAACCACAGGTATAGAAACACCTGGGAAAATGGACTCTTAATTAACTTTTTTTTTTTTAAACTCTCTGCCCAGTCTGGAGCTTTAACTCACGACCCCAAGATCAAGAGTCACATGCTCTACCAACTGAATCAGCCAGGAGCCCCATTAATCATTGAAACTTAAAAAAAAAAAAAATTTTTTTTTTTAAAGCAGTACAAGGTCATGGTTATAACATAATTCAAATAATAAGGGTACAGAGTAGAAGTAACCCTCATCCTTTCCTACATATGTCTTACAGAATTTTTAAATTTTTCTAGAAATCTGTGAATGTACATATAGAATTTACATTTTTATGAAAACTGAGAATATATGTATAATGTTCCAAAACCTTTTTTAAAGAATTTTATAAATGTCTGGACATTCTATATGGGTATGAGAACCCATAAAGATCTTCTTCATTGACTGTAACAGCTGCATAGTATCCCTTGTTTTATTTAATAGCTGTGTAGTAGGCAATTGTTTTTAGTTGTGTATAGTACTTAGCTTTTATAAGCATACTGCAGTAAACCTCCTTGTACAGATATGTAGGCACATGTACATACCAGAATAAATTTCATAGTTATTTTCAAATTGCTTTTCAAACAAATACCCCAGGGGTGCCTGGGTGGCTCAGTCGTTAAGCATCTGCCTTCGGCTCAGGTCATGATCCCAGGGTTCTGGGATCGAGCCCCCCAGCAGAGGACTCCCTGCTCAGCGAGAAGCCTGTCTCCCTGTCCTACTCCCCCTGCTTGTGTTCTCTCTTCTCTCTCTCTCAAATAAATAAATAAAATCTTTAAAAAAAAAAAAAATACCCCAACATTGTGTATACTCCTGTTTGTAATGGCAGCACAGACTTTCATTGTTTGAAGGATATATTGCAGAATTTGTAATAAATTCTCATATTACATATTTTCTACTTTTAATAATTTTTCATTATTTTAATAATTGTACTGAATCCCTGTAAAGCTAAATAATTTTCTTAGAAACTCATAAAAATAAAATTGCTAGATCAAAAGTTACGTGCTTTTTCAAGGTTGTGCATGTTGCAAAAATCTGATGAGAAACTTTATACTACTTACAGGTACATAGCCCACCTGTTTATAAATGTGCTAATTTCCATAAAGTCATCCAAATATTGGAGTATTCCTGTTTTTGAATCTTTGTCAGTTGAAAGAAAATGGTATTTATTTTAACTTCTTTGATTAATGAGTTGAACATATTTTTATATGCATAATGGCCATTTCTTTCAAAAACATGGTCATGCCATTCTTTAATTTTTTTGTTTTTTTTGGTTTGGAGAGTTTTTTTCTTACTGATCAGAAAATATATTTATATCAGAGTATTTACCTTTTTAAAAAATATAGTCCAAACAGGGGCGCCTGGGTGGCTCAGTCGTTAAGCGTCTGCCTTCGGCTCGGGTCATGATCCCAGGGTCCTGGGATCGAGCCCCTCATCAGGCTCCCTGCTCAGCAGGAAGCCTGCTTCTCCCTCTCCCACTCCCCCTGCTTGTGTTCCCTCTCTCGCTGTGTCTCTCTCTCTCTCTCTGTCAAATAAATAAAATCTTTAAAAAAAAAAAGATACATATATAGTCCAAACAATTTCCTCTGGTGTTGGTGTCCCTTTTTCCCTTTTGACATGGAGAAGCTGATGATATTTACATAGTTAGATCTATTAATGTTATATCTACAAAGATTTCCTCCACCTCAATATTGCATAATCATTTATTTCCTTCTAAGGAGCTAACAGTTATTTTTATTTTTATTATTATTTTTTAAGTAGGCTCCATGCCTAACCTGGGGCTTGAGCTCACGACCCTGAGAATTGAGCCACATGCTCCACCAACTGAGCCCGCCAGGTGCCCCAGGAGCTAACAGTTTAAAGACCAGGAATGGGTTGCACTTTTTCTGAGTTTGTTATTTTTATTTTTATATTTATTTTTTTTTAAGATTTTATTTATTTATTTGACAGAGCACAAGCAGGGGGAACAGTAGAGGGGAAGCAGGCTCCCTGCCAAGCAGGGAGCCCGATGCGGGGCTCGATCCCAGGACCCTGGGATCATGACCTGAGCTGAAGGCAGACGCTTAACCATCTGAGCCACCCAGGCGCCCCTCTGAGTTTATTTTTAGTACAGAGATAAAAATAGGAAAGTTGAATAAACTGGATTTTGTTGGGTTCCTAATATTAAAGGAAATAATTTTATCATGGCAATTTTAACTTTTTTTTTTTTTAAGATTTTATTTATTAGGGAGAGAGGGAGAAGCAGACACCCCACTGAGCAGGGAGCCCGACCCCAGGATCGTGACCTGAGCCGAAGGCAGAGGCTTAACCGACTGAGCCACCCAGGCACCCCTCTTTTTTTTTTTTTTTTCTTAGAGCAATTTAAACTTTTTAAAGATACTTTTAGGTTTGTTTAGAGGTCCTAATTACTTCTCATTTTCCCAGTGCCTCATCTTTGTTACTTGCAGCATATCCATATTTTGTTTTTAGAAGTTCTAAACCTGTCCTGTTTTTTTTTTTTTTTTTAAGATTTTTTTTTTTTTTCTGAGAGAATGGGAGACAGCATGAGGGGGAGGATCAGAGGGAGAAGCAGACTCCCTGCTGAGCAGGGAGCCCGATGCGGGACTTGATCCCGGGACTCCGGGATCATGACCTGAGCCGAAGGCAGTTGCTTAACCAACTGAGCCACCCAGGCGCCCCTAAACTTGTCCTGTTTTCATAATGATATGTAATGGTATATTACTGTTACATTGGATATGTTTTTAGGTTAGTTAATAGACTTCTTTTAACCAAAATTTTTGGAATTACAGAGAAGTTATTGAAATTATTTTTATTGGTAATCATAAAAAATGAGGGTCAGTAGTTACAGATGTTAGAGATTTTGGGGGACAGGAGCTTTCATTTGAATTTCTGTTTAAGCCAGGGCTTTTAAATATTGGGCATGTTGCTTGACTTCTGAACTTCTATTTACACGTGTTTAATGTGGTAGAGATACAGAGTGCATTGGGTTGTTAAATGGGGACTCTAACACAGAGTCATATCTTAAGTTTTTTATAGATTTATGTACTTCATCTAAGTCATGAATAGAAAAGCAGTATTTAATTTAAAATTTTGGATCTGTTGAAATATTAAAAGTTGTTTCTGCTTCTGTTTTTACTTTAATGGTTTCATTGCAAATGTATTTATCTGATTTTCTTCAGGAAGATACCTTTTCCTTAAAGGAGCAACTTCGTAAAGCAGAGGAACAGGTTCAGGCAACTCGGCAAGAAGTTGTCTTTCTGGCTAAAGAACTTAGTGATGCTGTAAATGTGCGCGATAAAACAATGGCGGATCTGCATACTGCACGCTTGGAAAATGAGAAAGTAAAAAAGCAGTTAGCTGATGCAGTGGCAGAACTTAAACTGAATGCTGTGAAAAAAGACCAGGTAAAGTGGGTTAATTTTGAATTTTCATTTTGATCGAAAACTCACTACAAGCTTATACAAGAGAGTAGGTATGTCAGAGTAAATCAGGTCAGATTCCTTATCATAGAAATTTAAATTTCCATTCGTTTCGTTTAGTCATTGTAACCTCTTCAGTTGAAATTAATGTAAGCTTTAAGAAAAACTTAGGTAGGCAAATGCCTAATGGTTAGTAAGAGCTGCTCTATTGTTAAACTTTCTAATGTCAGTTATATATGGCTTTGTTTGGAATTTCTTATTTATTAGCTTCATAAAGTGGTATTATGGTTATTTAACAGGGTAATACTCACTCCACAGGAGGTGGATTGTTCTTCTCTAGTTTTTTAATGAGGCTTAGTCCTAAGAATATAAAGCTGGATTTATTAGGAGCTAATGTAGCTCTGTTGCCAAAACTCCAAAACAAATAAAAATTAAAAGCCAGAAAGAAAAAAGCGAAAATCAAGTTGGGATTTACTTTTTACATTATGAGTTAGGAGATTTTTAACTTTTTTTTTTTTTAAGAGAAGTATGTGTGTATTTTTGTCATAGGAAAAGACTGATACACTGGAACATGAACTGAGAAGAGAAGTGGAAGATTTGAAACTTCGTCTTCAGATGGCAGCAGATCATTATAAAGAAAAATTCAAGGAATGCCAGAGGCTCCAAAAACAAATAAACAAACTTTCAGACCAATCAGTAAGGACAGTTTGAATGCATACCTAATATTTCCTTTATCAGTATTTTTGTTAATGAATCAAATTTACAATATTCTAAAGTTTTATTTATGTAAGTAACCTCTGTACCCCACATGAGGCTTGAACTCATGACCCTGAGATCAAGAGTCACATACTCTTTCAACTGAGCCAGTGAGGTGTCGCCAGATTTATAATACTCTAAATATCAACCTTTTGAATATAATTTATCTCTGCTAATTTGAAATCATTGGTCTGATTTGAAGTCATTGGTCTAATCTTGCTAATGATACATATATTTTTTTTAATCTGGAGTTTTTATTTTCTGGAAAACCAACAAAGGAAGCAAGGGTAGCAGCAGGAAAAAGAAAACAGGAGGAAGGTTCCTTTTTTCTTGACGATTTCCCTTTAAATTCTTGATAAATGTCATCACTTAAAAACTCGATACACAGGGCACCTGGGTGGCTCAGTCGTTAAGCGTCTGCCTTCGGCTCAGGTCATGATCCCAGGGTCCTAGGATCGAGTCCCACATCAGGCTCCCTGCTCCACGGGAAGCCTGCTTCTCCCTCTACCACTCCCGCTGCTTGTGTTCCTGCTCTCGCTATCTCTCTCTCTGTCAAATAAATAAATAAAATCTTTAAAAAAACAACAAAACAAAAAACTATACACATATTGAATCCCTTCTTATGACAGTGATGCCTGTCCTCAGTGGGATTCACCATTGATTATCCCCAGGGTCTTCGATATATTCTCAGTTTTCATTGTTGGGTTCTTCTATTCATAATCACTAGATTAGGAAGAGTTAATGTTAGCTAATTGTTTTATATTCCATTTGAGAGTGGGTAAGCAGATTTAATGAAAAAAATTATTTCTGTTCTGATGAATGTTTTAATGTGGGTCCTTAAATTGTATCTAATATAAGGTTTGCTATGTAATGGAAGCTGGAAGTGAAGAAACATTTAAAACCTGTAGTTGAAAATGATACGAAGTTCTCTTTGTAAACAAAATTTATCATATTCTATATGGTACGGATGATAATTTTTTTTTTTTTTCTCCAAGATTTTATTTAGGGGCACCTGGGTGGCTCAGTCGGTTAAGCATTTGTCTTTGGCTTGGGTCGAAAATATTTATTAGATCATGAGCGGGGGAGGGGCAGAGGGAGAAGTAGATTCCCCACTAAGCGGGGAGCCCAACATGGGACTCAGTCCCAGCACTCTGGGATCATGACCTGAGCCGAAGGCAGACGCTTAACTGACTGAGCCACCCAGGTGCCCATTACAGATATTTTTACAGAAATACATGTGGTAAACTAAAAAGGTTTTTGTGAAAAACTATACTTTGAGTTTGACCCACATGTATGGGTTTTGGTTTGGGGCCTGTAAGTATATTATGACTTTGTAGTAGGTGACCTAGGACATTTCTGTGTCTTTTCTTGGTGGTGGTTTGATGATTTGACAGGAAAAACCAAAATAAAGTTTTTCTCTTTTGTAACATTTAGGTCAGTTGGTAAGGTGATGTGTGTTACCTTTAGTTTTTGTTGGCCTTTAAGATACAATAGCAGCTTTGTGGACTTCTCAGGATCTTTATGGCAATTACTGAAGGAAGGAAATACAACTCCTTGAATAATTTATTGTTAATATTTTGAATAGGCCAATAGCAGCAGTGTCTTAACAAAGAAAATTGGGAATCAGCAAAAAGTGAATGATGCCTCAATAAACA
This sequence comes from Neomonachus schauinslandi, assembly GCF_002201575.2. NCBI lineage: Eukaryota > Metazoa > Chordata > Mammalia > Carnivora > Phocidae > Neomonachus > Neomonachus schauinslandi. The sequence continues at coordinate 58,104,612 of NC_058414.1, forward strand.
CAGACCCAGCTACTACTGCCTCTACTATAGATGTAAAGCCACCACCTTCTGCAGGTAAAAATCTTTTAGACCTTTTGTGTAGTGTCCTGCCTTGACGAGTATTGATACTTACTTACACTGCCTTGTTCCAGGTGTACAAATTTAAGGGAGCTTCAAAAAATTCTTATAAATGAGAGGATTAAGGCAAAGATAAAGTAGGGGTCTAAAAGTAAGAAAGTCATACATGTGAAATATATAAAATGTGTGGACCTACTATTTATCTTCATGAGAATATTCACAAGTATTAAATGAGCTGGAGTTTGTAAACTTATATGCTTATAGCAGCAGTTAGGCTATAGGACAAAAGCCAATGATTGACTCTTTAATATCCCACTAAATGTATGGAATTTTGAAGCATTTATGGAATTTTAATTGTACAGTTCTGTTGGTGGGAAAATAAATCCCCTATTGATGGTTTTCTTTATCTTTTACTTTTTTTTTTTTTTTTTACTTCTTTGGATCATTAGGGTACTTCCTGGTTAGTGAACCTGTTGGCAGAAAAGTTAAATTTTTATTAGTTTATTAACTTCTAGATTAGAAAGACATAGTGAATGATAAACAACATGAAAATTTGAATTAACTCTAGGTTTTCATTTGGCCTAATTTTTTTTCATCTTATGTTAAAGATTTGACATAATGAAAGTTGGCACTAGAGTATATAAAAATACATTTCCTTCTGTAGTGTTTAGGGTAATTGCTGTTTTAGACTTTTTAAATGTAAATTTCCCATGCTATTAAATATTTAATTAGGTTCAGCCACTGTAGAACAGAATCCTGACTTACATTTCTGTACATCCTCTATCTAGAGTGGTGTTGTGTAAATTATTTATTTAATAAAGACTTAGTGAATAGTAATGAAGGACTAGAAAAATGATTTAAAGTGTTTTTTCAGAGAGTATGGCTTTCTACTTACCCTGTCTATTCAGTTATACGAAGAGAACAAGTGTGCCATTTAAGAACTATTTTTAGTTAATTAAAAATAATGATCCTTTTCATTATTGAATGTGAACTTGTTTCTGGCCAAACTAACATAAAAAATTCTCACGTAGAGTTTATATTATCTTGCTTTATTTAGTGTATGAATAGATGATTTCAGATAGGTGTTTCTCTCCTTTAGTATTCCATTTATTGACCTTTAAGTTATTCTTAAGTTATTCTGAACAGGAAGATAATATAAGGGGCAAAATAAGTTTTAATAATATTTTCTGCTTTGTAATAGCCGAGACAGATTCTGACATGGTAACAAAGGGACAAGTCTGTGAAATGACCAAAGAAATTGCTGACAAAACAGAAAAATACAATAAATGTAGACAACTCTTGCAGGTAAGATAGCTTTCTTGTAAATGGAAGATTTATTAGATATAATGGCGTAGCTTACCTTTGTTTTTTTTTAAATCCTGGGGTTTTATTTTTGCTTTTTTTTTTTTTTTTTAAATACCCATTTACTTAGTGTCACTTTTTTTTTTTTTTTAAAGATTTTATTTGACACAGAGAACACAAGCAGGGGGAGCTGCAGGGAGAGGGAGAAGCAGGCTCCCTGCATAGCAGGGAGCCTGATGCAGGGCTCAATCCCAGGACCCTGGGATCATGAGCTGAGCTGAAGGCTGCCTCTTAACCAACTTAGCCACTCTGGTGCCCCCTTAATTTCACTTTTGAGATGATGAAAGGGAGTTCTGTGTACCTGCTCATGTAGGCCTGTGTGTAAAATCATGATCCTAAAATTTTCTATTTTCCTTTCTTGATAATGGGCAAGTGATTAATTGAGGTTGGCTATTTTTGTCTGTCTTCTTAATAAGGATACATTGAAAATGTATCCTTGAACTTGGAACATCATAAAAGGGAAGTAATTTTTTTGCATTAACTGTAATAATAGCAAAGAATTTTACCACATCTTAAAGTAACCAAATTTACAAAGGGGGAAAAGAGAATGTTAATCAAATGAGCTGTTGCCTTTATGATGTTACTTATTTTGACTATTTTAAACTGTATTCTTCATACATTTCAGTTTTGCAACTGTCTTGGTAGGGTTCAGTCCTGGAATATTTAAAGGACAAGGGGAAAATGCTTCTCATTTATACCTGATTTGGAGAAGGGAGGCAAAGGTGTTTTGTGTTTGTGTGATTTTTGTTAATTTTTTTGTGTATGTTTCTCCATGTAGAGAGGGGAAGGATATTTAGAGTTAACTATAGAATGATGAAGTCCATACATTAGTTCAGTGTTACTGTAGTAATTGATTTAAAACATCTTGTCAAGTGCCTTTTAAATAATATTTAATCTTTTAAACTTTATTATTTTTTTTTAAAGATTTATTTGAGAGAGATCGCAAGAGAGAGCATGAGCTGGGGATAGGGAGAGGGAGAAGCTCCCTGCTCAGCAGGGCTCCATCCTAGGACCCTGAGATCATGACCTGAGCCCAAGGCAGATGCTTAACCAGCTGAGCCACGCAGGCGCCCCAAATCTTTTTTTACTTCAGAGGATCCTTCCTTCTGTAGGATTGATTTATTAGAACAGTTTTACCCTTGAGTTCAAAGTAGTTGTTTATAAGGGACTAAACTTTTTTCATTAAGTCTGAAACACTTCTAGATGGATATTTTTTAAAATGTCATTATATAGTAGTATTGACAGATAGAATGTGCTTAAGCTAAAAATTTCCTCAAGGCGTTTTTTCCCCCCCCACTGTGTTGAAGTGCAGTAAACTGCATATATTTGCTGAAATCCAGTAAATTGCTTATAATATTTGAAGCCTGCAGTTTGATCAGTTTTGCCATGTATATAGTTGTGAAACTGTGTCCAGATAACATTTCCATTACCTGCCAAAGTTTTTACCCATTTGCAGTTCACTTCTCCCTCTATCCCCATCCCCAGGAAACTATTGGCTTGCCTTCTGCCTCTGTAGGTTAGCCTACTTTTTGTAACAGTTCATATAAATTCAGTCATATGGTTTATACTCTTTTTTTTTTGGTCCTCTTTCAGCATAATTAATTTGAGATTTATCGATGTTGTTGCTTATATTGGTAGTTCATTCCTTTTAATTGGGAGAGTTCAGATCTTCTGCTATTTTAAAAATTGAGTTCTTCTTTTTATTACTGAGTTGTATGTGTTCTTTATTCTGGATACAAGTCATTTGTGTGATATGTGTGGATATTTTCTCCCAGTCTGTGAGTTGCCTTTTTCATTTCATTAATGGTGTTTTTAGAAAAATTTTCAATTTTGATTAAGTACAGATTTACCAATTTGCTCTTTTATGTTCTGTGCTTTTTTAAAAGATTTATTCATATATGTGAGAGAGTAGGGGAGCAGAGGTAGCAGAGGGAGGAGGAGAGAGAGAGTCTTAAGCAGGCTCCATTCTGTTCTAAGAATCCAACTTGTAAAGATTTTCTCCTATCTTCTGTAAGTTTTATAGTCTTAGGTTTCACATTTAGGTCTATTTTCATTTTAAATTTATTTTTGTGTGTGGTGTGAGGTATGGTATATATCATAATGGGTATTAGGTTGATCTAGCCTTATTTGTTAAAGACTTTTTCTCAGTTGAATTGCTTAAAGCGTATTTTTAAGCTTTTACCTTGAATATAAGACATTCAAAATGAAATTTTCCAATTTACACTTTTGTCATGATTTGTAACTCCTTTCAACATTCTGAGTTGTAGAGAAGAAGCAGTGTATAAGAAGTCAACGTAGCGATTTTCTTGGTCAGGAAATCCCAATATCTGGAAACAGTTGTCATTATAATCATACAGTTTTCATTACTTCCCTTTGTAGAAGTAATATATGCTTATTGTGAAATCTTATGGCATTATAAAAATAAAGAATAAAGATGGTAAAAGGTACCATCATGATCCTGATTCCAAGAGATAAGAGCTATTAAGACTTCATATTTTTTTTTTTAAAGATTTTATTTATTTGAGAGAGAAAGAATGAGAGAGAGCATGGGAGAGGGGAGGGTCAGAGGGAGAAGCAGACTCCCCGCCGAGCGGGGAGTCCAATGCAGGACTCGATCCTAGGACTCCAGGATCATGACCTAAGCTGAAGGCAGTCGCTTAACCAACTGAGCCACCCAGGCGCCCAGTACTTCATATTTTTCTACACAGCACTATATGGAAATTGTGTTAACTTTTAAAAATAAGATTATACTATACTGTTTTTTGCAGCATACTATTTTCAATTAATGTATCTTGACGTTTTTACTTGTTAATTTGTAGATCTTTGTTCTTTTAAATATATACTATTCCATTGTAGGGATTTAAAATGATTTGTCCCGGGGCACCTGGGTGGCTCAGTCATTAAGCATCTCCCTTCGTCTCATGTCATGATCCTAGGGTCCTGGGATCGAGCCCCACATCGGGCTCCCTGCTCGGCAGGAAACCTGCTTCTCCACTCTCCCACTCCCCCTGCTTGTGTTCCCTCTCTCACTGTCTCTCTCTCTCTCTGTCAAATAAATAAATAAAATTTTAAAATAAATAAAATAAAATTTTTTTTCCCATTTTCCCCTTATTTTTTTTTTTTTTTTTTTTTTTTTTTTTTTTACATTTGGTTATTTCAGTATTGATAGTGTTAAAACAATGTTATAATGAAACATTCAGCAAATATCTAAATAGGTTTATATAGCTATTGGCTCTATTTGGATTTAAAATCTTTTTGTGTAATTATGCTAATTTCGTTTAGGATGAGAAAACAAAATGCAATAAGTATGCTGACGAACTTGCAAAAATGGAACTGAAATGGAAAGAGCAAGTGAAGATTGCTGAAAATGTAAAACTAGCACTAGCTGAAGTAGAGGATAATTACAGAGTAAGTTCGGTATTTGTATAGTTTGAGGCATAGTGTACCTGGTACTTTTGCAAATATGTTAGCTATAATTTTTACCAATCTAATGGGCAGTTTTAATATAGATAATTGGAATTGTATTTTTGTGTATAAATATGTACTACATATTTAGTTGAGTGTAGTTAATTATGAACTGAGAAAATAAATACATGCGTTGCCATTGTGACTTTAATTCTGTGCACTCAGTTGGCTAATTAAAATTTTATTTTTAAATCATGCTTAGTTTCTAAGATGAAAAGTGATCATTTCATTGTCCTATTCACTTAGAAACAGACATGAATGTGTATGTAAAATTATTTTAGGGCCTTTACGTTTTTGTGGGAGCATAATAATACATGATCAGTAATTTTAAAATTTATGTAAGCTATTAAATGAATCACCAAAATGTTTTACTTGTGATCCTACAAAATACTGCAAAGTGATACAATCGTAATTTTAATTATTTTTGCCAATGTAATACTAGGCAACAAATAAGCCCACATGGTAAATGATATTTGTAAGACTGTTAGAGAAAAAGATTAGCAGCCTGTTTAGCTAATTAGTAGGAAGATCTTTTTGCTTTAAGGAATAAAGTATAATCTTACATATTTTGAGATCTTACGTATAATTTGCATATTGTGTGTGTGACTAGAGACCAGGAAGTTCTACATGATTTAACTTTGCTATATTATAGCTAATTGTACTTACAATCTAATTTTTAAATGTGGTGTTCTTAAAGACACCAAGAATTTAGGTTTCCCCTCTGGGGCCTGGAGAAGGTGGCACATTATAGGTAATTTTACTGGTAGTTCTTTTTTATCTTCATCTACTGTCAGAATGAAAATTTCAAACTTCTAATTCATGAGATTATTATTGTTTATGAGATCCCTGCGGATATTGTTTTCAGTGGCTGGCAGCTTCCCTTACTATTTATAAAGTGTGAATACTGAATTTATATGAGCTTTTATCTTTGCATATTGACTAGAAAAAATAATTTAGTAAAATTAAAGCCTGTATATAGAGAGAGCTAGTGAGCACACACTATGTTAGCTGTTATGTGGGTGGTCATACAAGTAAGGCACAATGCTGTGTATGTTTAAGGAGTTTATAATCTAATAGGGATTGCTTAGAAGTATAATGGTGATACAACTATGGCATTCACGACTCAGGTAGTCATCTGTCAAACCTGTGGGAAGCTAGCTAATGTTTTTAGTTCATTTAGATCATGGTAGAAGTGAGCATCTGAATTAAACAGCATTATAGATTATGCAGCTGGTAAAGGTGCTTACCTTTTTGTTTAGTGCCCTTTCCCTTATTTTGTAGTTTAGACACAGATACTCACTAGACAAGGCAAAATGGGATGAAGTTCTACATGAATGAGAAGTCTAATTAATGAAGTACCTTAGGGCTGTTTCCAGTGGAATATTTAGGAGTTAAGCATGGAGAAACCCGACCTTTGAAAGACCAAACTGGAGGGGAGAAGCAGAGCTGGGAAAAGAAAGAAGCATCATTTTAAGCAGATTGAAAAGCATTTATATAGATTTGGAGGTGAAAAGTGAGAGCACAGCCTGGAAATTTTGAGCAGTCTTGAGTAATAGGACTTTAATGTCTGTGGTGGTGTAGATTGGACTTGAAAGATAGCTTAAACCACATTTTGGGGGGCCTAAAATGGAATTGGAGTGCTATTTGCTATTAAGAATTTCCTAGGAGTAAAAGGACCCAACTATAGTAGGTCTTTTTGAAAACAGTTTGGTAACCCTGAGAGGATTTACAGGTGGGAAGGTGTTTGAAGGTAAGAAAATTAAAAGTATTCTCAGAATTACTTGGTAATAAAGACCACCCCCTTGGGTACCTTCCCTGATCACTTATTATTGAATAGGACATGAAATAATTGAAAAATAAGTTTGTGTTTGTATTCATAATGTGGTTGTTAAGTGAATGAATGACTAAAGAGACTGAAAGTGTTGGGGAGTGGAGGAAGAAGAGGAGGAGGAAGTGTAACAGCTTCCTAGCTTCAGTCACAGTGGGCTCTGAGATTGGTAATATCCGTTAACGGAAGTAAGAAAAGTAGGTTTGGGACCTTTTGCCCTTAAGGTGTGGAAAGAACAATGAAAACATGTCACCCATCAATTGAAAAGACAGGTTTGGGGAAAGAAAGATGTGTGCCATGTGAGTAAATATTAGTGATTTTTCCCATGGGGATCATAGTTGTGAAGGCATAGAAAAAAGGGAGTTTTCAGGGAGAACACAGAAGCCAGAGAAGAAACTTTGGAGAACACTCATATTTCTAATTGTGAAGTTCAAGAAGTGGACACAAAAAAGAGCACGAGGGGATGATATTGTAGGTGAAATTTTATGTAAACTGGGAGAAGTTGTATGAGTATGGGAAGTTGGTCAATAATGAGAAGTAATCTAGAGATTTCAAAGAAATACACTAAGAAAAATACACAGGTATGGTAATTGGAATTTTGATAGAATGGTATAGACTAACTCTTGGTGTGTAAGGAGAGAGTAGGTAATGAAAAAGATTAATGATGATTTCTTTTTTCAGCTTCAGTTGGTGGAGAAAGACAAAGAAATAAATGGTCTAACTTCACGTTTGGAAAACCTCTCCAGGGAAAAGGTATTGAACAGTGTACTTAAAAAATCTTTCAGGGTGCTTGGGTGGCTTGATTGTTTATGTGTCTGGTCCTTGGTTTTGGCTCATGTCATAGTCTCAGGGTGGTGAGATCAGGTGCCATGTGTGGGACTCTGCTCTTGGTACAGAGACTGCTTGATATCCTTACTCCTCCCCCTGCTTCTGCGAGGGGGTGCGTGTGCACTTCCCCCCAATAAATAAAATCTTAAAAAAAAATCGTGACGATGAATGATACTACAGCTTATGAAGATACACATCTTACAGTCATGTGAAGGTGGCTTTGAAAAAAAGTTAAATGAATAAAGAAAAGACTGAAACAGATGTTAGTACTCTCAGTGGAGAATGTTTACAGTTAAATAATTTTATTTTTTAAAATTATTTATTTTTAGAGATAACGTGTGGAGGTTGGGGGCGGGGCAGAGGGAGAAGGGAGAGAGAGAATCTTAAGTAGGTTCCATACCCAGCGCAGGGTCTGATGCAGGGCTTGATCTCATGATCCTGATAGATCATGATCTGAGCTGAAATCAAGTTGAACTCTTAACCAGTGGAGCCGCCCAGGCGCCCGTAAATAATATTTTTAAATATTTTACTTTATACTATGAAGAAAATACTTAAGGATTGAAATTTAACTTGGTCTTTGTTACGTATTTTGTATTTAACAATAAACTCTATAATGTTTAAATTTAGGAAGAGTAAAAAATTTAAAAATTATACATAATGTCTATCTGGTTTTCATTTGTGATAGGAAACATTTTAGAAGTTGTTTAACGATTTATAGCATAACCTAACATTGAAACAGAGCATACATTTATAATGTAAAACATGCTGTAGTGCAGCATTTCTCAAAGTGTAGTTTGAGGTCTTTTGGGGGTGGTCTCCATCCCCTTTCAGAGGTCTACAAAATTGAAAACTATTTTCACAATACTACAATGTTATTTGCTTTATTCCCCACTGAGTTACATGTATATATGTATATATATTCCCCCCCCCCACCCCGCCGTGTTACATTTGCATGCAGTGGTGTGTTTTGAATCAAGGCAGTTGCACCTGAGTGCATTGGTATAGTTACCATATTCATCTTAACTATTGCATTCACAGTTTAGAAAAAAAAAAAAAGCCAGTCTCACTTATAATGAAACAGTAAAATAATCTTATTGAGGCTTGACCTTGGGGTGCACATCTTTTTAATATTCTGTGTGATGAAATGGGGTGTATACCCCCAAAGCACTTCTACCTAATCAGGTATGATGGTTATCTTAAGGTGAAGCACTTGTGCAGTTGTTTGGGTTGTGAGCTGAACTAGCTGCTCTTTTCATAGCATATCATTTCCCTATTAAAGAATGACTAATAGACAAAATTTGCTTATTCAAAGTAGGGTATTCGGCAGGTATTTTCTTGAAAAGAAGTGAAGCAAGCCTGTTACTTTATGGAAAAACAGTTGGTAGTATTTGTTGCCAGTGATAAAATTCAAGCTTCTAAGCAAAAACTAGAATTTTGGGAATCTTGTATCTGATACCATAAGCTTGATAATTCCCAATGCTTATTACATTTCTTTTTTTTGCTCGTGCCCATAGATGTCTACCTTCCACCTTCCTGTCTTCTTACCTGACAGTCATCAGTATGAACTCTTTAGTCAGTGAATTAGAATTTGTTACTGTTCTTAATTTGATGTTCCTGCAGTCCTAGATTTGGTCAGTGGGAGCGTTTTCAAGCTGGTTCCTGATATGCCCCAGTATCAAAAGGGTGATGTTGGTTTTTTGAGCACGTAGTACTTTTCTAGCATTGTAAGATATTCTAGCTCATCTTGTACCTTTCTTAACTCATCTTTGAAATTGTCAGTTTCTTTTTTTGTTTTTTTGTTTTTTAATAACTAGAAAGATGCCCTGGTCCAACCCTGGAATTAGTTCTTTTCCAAGGAGTTTCTGGTTCGGTATTAGTGGAAGATGGTATTTAGAAAACAAAATATGGGCCCTAGGTGTGTCCATGATTACTGGTGCTCATTGCTTCTAGATCTTTTCAGTGGGCAGAACTAAAACATTATTTTAGATATTATGAGTTCTAGTCGAACTCCACATGGTTCTTACTTGCCTTCCTCTTTTCCTATTTGTATATGTGCCTTCCACACTGAGAATCCTGCGTGTCCAACAATACCAACACGTATCTATTCATTTGCTAAATCTGATAATCCACATAAAACAGTTTCAGAATTGCTAGAGCCATATCACTATCAGAAAGATTCCTATTAGGAATAGAATTTGAGATTGTTTGAAGTTCTTTTTTTTTTTTTTTTCCTGTCTGCTACACTTGAGTATATTCAAATAGCCTTTTCTTTTCTCCCTCTTCCCCCCGTTTTCTCTCCCTCCTTTTCCTTTTCAGTGTGTGGTAACACAAAATGGCAAGTGGGTTAAAAAGATTCCTGCAAATAAACAATGGATTAAAGATAATTAAAACAATAGGACAAATGAAGAGTGAGAAAATGATTTTTTAAATTTCTGGTATGAGGTTTGGCCAGGTGTATTGCAAAGTTAAAACAATGATGCTCTAAACAGATCTGACAAGAAGTTGCCAAGGAATACATATATAGGGGCGCCTGGGTGGCTCAGATGGTTAAGCGTCTGCCTTCGGCTCAGGTCATGATCCCAGGGTCCTGGGATGGAGCCCTGCATCGGGCTCCCTGCTCGGCGGGGAGCCTGCTTCTCCCTGTCCTACTGCTCCCCCTGCTTGTGCTCTCTTACCCTGTCAAATAAGTAAATAAAATCTTTATAAAAAAAGAGAAAAGAGAAATATATTCCAAATACTTCAGACAACTTTTTGAAAGAAACCCAGCTCTAAGTGTATATTGTGCTTGGAGATACTAGCTAATCCTAGAGAGAAGCAGTCAAGATACTTTCTATATTTTACATGTATAAAACATACATTTCATATCTGATTTATATGTATAACTTATACATAAGATTGTATAGAATATATATAATTACTAATTCATATTCATATAGTGTTGTGTTTTATATACATATACATATTTATTTTGAAATTTTATGCAGGATAGAGATAGTCCTGAGTGATTATAACCGCTTGTAAGTTGTTATATAAATGGCTGAAATATTCAGTAATATAGTGACTGTATTATGCTGCATTAACAAACTTCCCAAAAACTTAGTGGCTCAAAACATTTGTTATTTCACAGCTTCTGTGAGTAGGGAATTCAGGTATGGCTTAACTGGGTCCTCTGGCTTTAGACCTCTCACAAGTCTGCAATTAGGGTGTCGGATGGGGCTCAGTTACCTCATGGATATAGATCTATTTCCAAGGGCACTCAAGTGATGTCAGGATTCAATTCCTTGCGCTAGTAACTGCCAAGGAGCAGACACACTTCCTTCTCGGCCATCTTCCATGAGGTCACTCCCTTTCTCTACTCTTGACTCAGGTAAAAGGTTATTCAGAACACCAGGTAACCTTTAAAAATGTAAAATTGATCACTCCCTTGCTTAAAGCTCCATAATGGGCTTCCTGTGCACTTAAAATAAAACCCAAATTTTTTAACATAGCCTGTGATACTTTGTATGACTGGCCTCCATTTCTCTCTATTCCCATGTGAAGCTACAATGTCTTGTTTCACTATCCTCTATTTTAGTCTCCCTTAGTAGTTCTCGAACTTGAGCTTCCATCAGAATCACCTGTATTGCTTGTTAAAACAGATTCCTGGGCCCACTCCCAAAGTTTCTATTTTAGTAGGTTTGTAGTGGAGCTTGAGATTTGCATTTCTAAGTTCCAGTGCTACTGCTCTGGGAACCACACTTTGAGAAATGTTCTAGTCACCCAGGCTTTATAGCTCACCCTCATTCATTTCCTTTGCCAGAAATATTCTTGCCTACAATTCTTTGTTACTTTGTTGGACTCTTTTTTTTTTTTTTTTTTATGAGTTTAAACATATGAGAGTAGAATAATAAAATGAATTCTGTTGTACTCCTCACCCAACACCAGTAATTGTTGTACTTTATGGCTGTCTTATCTGTGCAACCATAATTACCTTCCCTCCTCTCCCCAGAGATATTTTTTCAAGTAATCCCAGAATTTGTATTATTTCCCTCTAAATATTTATTCATAACTACTCTTTTAAAAAATTTATTTACGGGCGCCTGGGTGGCTCAGTCGTTAAGCATCTGCCTTCGGCTCAGGTCATGATCCCAGGGTCCTGGGATCGAGTCCCACATTGGGCTCCCTGTTCGGCGGGAAGCATGCTTCTCCCTCTCCCACTCCCCCTGCTTGTGTTCCTGCTCTCGCTCTCTCTCTCTCTGTCAAATAAATAAATAAAATCTTTAAAAAAAAAAAAATATTTACTAGAGAGCATGCATGCATGCATGCTCAGAGGTGGGGAGGGGGAGAAAGGGAGAGAATCTCAAACAGACTCCAAGCTGACCCTGGAGTCTGACACAGGGCTTGATCCCACAACTCTGAGATCACGATCTGAGATGAAACCAAGAGCCAGACACTCAACTGACTGAGCTACCCAGGTGCTGCCCCTCACCCCACCAACTACTCTTGACTCATCCTTCAAGTCCCAGAATAAATAATAAATGACTCTTTTTTTTTTTTTTAAGCTTTTATTTATTTATTTGACAGAGAGGGAGAGCGCAAGCAGGGGAAGCAGCAGAGGGAGAGGGAGAAGTAGGCTCTCTGCTGAGCAGGGAGCCCAATGCGGGACTCAATCCCAGGCCACTGGGATCATGACCTGAGCCGAAGGCAGATGCTTAATCCAATGAGCCACCCAGGCGCTATTCCCCGCCTTCCCCCCCCCCTCCCCACTCTTGACTCATCCTTCAACTCCCAGGATAAATGACTCTTCTTCAGTAAGGCCTTCTTTGACCTTCAGTCTGAAGTACGTGCCTTTATTAAACTCAAACCTGGGACCTGTACTTTATTTCATAACGCTTAACATAATTTGTAATTAATATTTATTTCTGTGCTTACTTAACATCTGCCTCGTCTGCTTAATTGTAAGATCCATGAAGAGAGGAATCGCTTCTATTTTATTCAGCATTGTATTTGTAGCTCCTAGTACAGCACCTGATATTTGAAGTTAAATATTAGTTGAATTAATTAATTTAAGCACTCTAGGAGAGGCAAACCAGCTAAACAAACTTTTGTGCCCTGGAACTGTGAGAGAGGACTCCTAATAAAATCTTTTTTTTTAAGATTTTATTTATTTAGGGGAAAGAGAGAGCTAGCTAGAGAGAGCACAAGTGAGGGGGTTAGAGAAGCAGGCTCCCCGCTGAGCAGAGAGCCCGATGTGGGGCTCAATCCCAGGACCCTGGGATCATGACCTGAGCCGAAAGCAGACACTTAACTGACTGAGCCACTGAGGCGCCCCTAACAAAATCTATTTCTTAAATCGTGGAGGCTTTTTAGGAGAGTTATGAATCAGCCATCAATATTATTTTGCTAAGGTAAGTTAACCACATTCATGTCATACATGTTTTTGAAGGTAGAGGAGGTCTTAACAGGAGTTCTTGACCATGATTGTTCTAAGGGCCTTTTGATAGTCTGGTGAAATCTGTGTAATATATATTAAATATATTAATATAAAATATATAAATTATATATTTATGACAAATATATATATTATATATATTAATATATATTAAAAGATTTAATGTAGAGAAAGTGTGAGTGGGGGGAGGGGCAGAGAGAGAATCCCATGCAGACTCCTTGCCAAGCACGGTGCCAGATGCAGGGCTTGATCTCTGGACTCCAAGGTCATGACCTGAGCCAAAATCAGGAATTGGTTTCTCAACCGACTGAGCCACCCAGGTGCCCCAGAAATACTTTTAAATGAATAAAGCAAAAAGAGAATCACAATGGAAACGAGTTACACGAAATAGTTAAAATATTAAAACAAGTTTATGATATATGTGACAGGTAGTATATGTGCTTATTTAAAAATGTTAAGATTTAGCATGTCTAATAATTACCATAATTTTAAGGTAGTGAAATATAAAGGCTGTGTTGAGATGGCTGCAGTAACTAATATGAAGTGAATATATCTATGATTCTGTAGGTGACAAAGTTAAAGGTATTGCAACTATTGCTGTGGTTTTTTTTTTTTTTTTTTTTTTTTTGCCTACATTCATAATTGAAAAAATGCTAAATTTCAGTTCAAAGTTAGTGAAAAGATACAAATTTATTTTCCTCATCCAAGTTCATTTATCTCCTTAATTCTAAACATGGACCCTTTGGGGGGTGTTGTGAATGCAAATTTGATAATCAGATTTTCTAAGTCAAGAGCTCAGTTTTCCGATTTACCGAACAACCTACCTATGGCTGTCTTGTTCGTGTCCCTGTGTTCTGTTTACCCTGCCTCCAGTTTCCCTCATGAGGAATCAAAGCTGCTTGTTACTGGTCCTTTTCTTACCCTGCATCCTATTTGCAGGGGATTTATTGCATCTCTGATGGTAGAGGAGAGGAGTATTAACTTACAGGGAACTCTTTATTACGTTGGAATCTCTATGAAGTTGCTTGACTTACCGTAAATCTTACAATGAAACCCTTGACTCCATTTAAGTAGTTTATTGTTTGCTTACAGAAGAATTTCACCATGTTCTTCTAAGGTAGTTGGCTTAAATTTTTGTAGCAGTTTATCCTATCTACATCTTTTGCTGCGTTCCTGTCCTTTTCCTCTTGACTTGTCTTTGAAATATTTTTTGAATTTGCTTTCACTTTTTCTCTACTCCCATTGCACTTTCACAATTTTGAATTACATGGCAGCACTTTTTGAGTCATGGCAGGAGATGAGGGAACCTCCATTGAGGACCTGCTGTGGTCTGAACACTTCTCTAATTTCTTAGTAGTCCTAGTCCTAGGGCTGGAGAAGGTAAGTTCTTCAGGGTTATTAGTGCTGGAGCTGATGAGCAAATCCAGGTCAGTCTGACTCTAGCTTACAATGTCATGCCATCCCCCTGCTTGTTGCTAATTCAAGTATGTCCAATTTCAAGTGTATCCAGTATAGCTTTCCTAGAATAACTTTACTAAAGGGCCATGTTATGATTGTTCAAGAACTGTTAGGCCCATTGTAGTAAACTGTATGATACAGATTTGGCACATCTGGCCTTAAACTTGTCTTTTCTCTTGCTCTTCACATGCACCCTGTGCTCTAGCCATATCATTCGTTTACCCAATCCTGTAATATGTTATTATTTCACATATCTTCTGTACTCTTTTCACATGCTTAGGAGGAACTTCTAATTGCTGTATCTCTTCTCAAACCTAAATTGACTTGAATTTTTCATGTTTACCAGTTTTGCTTTCAGTGATAATGACTTAACTCTGTTTCAAGGTTACTTCATTTAATGGTCATTTATATAGGTAAAAATTTGCTGACATAGGATCTCATCTCTATTCTCACAGGATGACATTAGCAAAACAGCTGAGTTTTACTTTACAGGTGAAATTTTCCATTCTTACATCCGTGGTTAAAATTTCTGGTTGATTTTTTTTCTCTTTAACAGCTTTATCGAGGTACAGTTTACATGTAATAAAACTCACCTATTTTAAGTGCAATTTGATAAATATATATAGTTCTGTAAATACCATTATATTCAAACTGTAGAGTGTTTCCATTACTGCACAAAGTTCCTTTATGCTTGATTTTAGTCAACTCCATCAACTCTCTCCAATCCCAGACAATCACTGATCTACCTTCTGCCACTATATAGTTTTACTTTTTCTAGCATTTTGTATAAATGCAGTCATGGAGAATTTACCCATTCACTGGTTGGACATTAATCATTTTACCAGCTGATGTGTACATATGGATTATTTCTAGTGTTTTGCTATGAATAATGCAATGAACATTCTTCTTTTTGTAGACATAAGTTTTCATTTCTCTCGAGTAGATGCCTAGGAATGGTATCGCTTTCTTATATGATGGGTATGTTTTTAAGAAACAGCCAAATTGTTTTTCAAAGTGGCTGTACCATTTTGCATTCCCACTAGCAGTGTATGAGCATTCCAATTGCCCTGTAGCCTCATTAGTAGTTGGTATTATTGAGTTTTAATTTCAGTCATGCTGGTGAATGTGCAGTGTTATTGTGGTTTAATTGTCCCTGATGACTAGTGGTGCTGGGCATCTTTTCATATGCTTATAGGCCATTCACATATGTATATATTCTTTAAGTATATATACTTAAAACTGTCCAACATGAGGCTTAAACTCATGACCCTGAGATTGCGAGTTGCATGCTCTACTGACTGAGCCAGCCAGGTGCCCCCATTCGTATATATTCTTTTGTGAAGTGTTGAGATCTTTACCTGTTTTTTAATTGGGTTATCTTTATTGGTTGTATTTGGTTTTAAGAGTTCTTTATATATTCTAAATACAATTCCTTTTTCATATGTCTTGGAAATATTTTCTCCCAATACGTAGCTTGCCTTTTCATTTTTATTTTTAAATTTTATTTAAATTCAATTAATTTACATAGTGTATTATTAGTTTCAGAGGTGGAGTTCAGTGATGGATCCATCATTTGCATATAACACCCAGGGCTCATTACATCACGCGCCCTCCTTAATGCCCATTACCCAGTTACCCCATCCCCCACCCACCTCCCCTCCAGCAACCCTGTTTGTTTCCTATACTTAATAATCTCTTACCGTTTGTCTCCCTTTCTGATTTTGTCTTATTTTTCCCTCCCTTTTCCTATGATCCTTTATTTCTTAAATTCCACATATGAGTGAAATCATATAATTTGTCTTTATCTGATTGACTTCACTTAGCATAATACTCTCTAGTTTCGTCCACGTCATTGCAAATGGTAAGATTTCATTTTTTTTTTTTGATGGCCGAGTAATATTTTAGTGTGTGTGTGTATACACACACACACACTACATCTTCTATATCTGTTCATCTATGGATGGACATCTGTGTTCTTTTCCATCGTTTGGCTATTGTAGACCTTGCTGCTAGAAACATTGGGGTGCATGTGACTCTTTGGATCACTAGGTAAATACCTAGTAGTGCAATTGCTGGGTCGTAGGGTAGCTCTGTTTTTAACTTTTTGAGGAATCTCCATACTGTTTTCCAGTGTCTTTTCATTTTTAAAAATATCTTTGAACAAAAGCTTCTAATTCTGAAAATAGTCTAACAGCAATATTTTTCCTAATGGTTCATGCTGTTTGTATCCTGTCTTAACAAATTTTTGCCTAATCCGAGGTCACAAAGATTTTCACCTATTTTTTTCTTTCACTAGATTTATGGCTTTAGCTCTTATGTTTAGATTTATGATCCATTTGAAATTAATTTTGGGGGGAGTCGTCTGGGTAGCTCAGTCAGTAAGCATCCGACTTTTGATCTCAGCTCACGTCTTGATCTCAGGGTTGTGAGTTCAAGCCCTGTGTTAGGCTCCATGCTGGGTTTGGAGCCTACTTAAAAAAAATAAAGTAAAATAAATTGTTTGTATGGTGTGATATATAGTCAAAGTTTATTTGTAGATACCCAGTTTTTATTTTTTATTTTTTTAAAGATTTTATTTATTTTTGACAGACAGCGAGAGAGGGACCACAAGGGGGGAGTGGGAGAGGGAGAAGCAGGCTTCCCGCAGGGAGCCCGATGTGGGGCTCGATCCTGGGACCCTGGGATCATGACCTGAGCGGAAGGCAGACGCTTAACGACTGAGCCACCCAGGTGCCCCGATACCCAGTTTTTTAAGCTTATGCTTAAAAGACTGTCCTTTTCCTTCATTGAATTATTTCTGCATCTGGGTTGAAAATTAATTGACTATGAGTATGGGTATATTTTTAGACTCTCTCTTTTGTTTTACTGATTTATATCAGGGGTCTGCAAACTAACATCTACAAGCCAAATATGGCTCATGGCCTATTTTGTAAACAAAGTTTTATTAGCATATGACCATGCCCATTCATTTAGGCATTACCTATGGCTGCAACAACAGAGGCAGATTTGAGTAGTTTTGACAGACTGTGTCCTACAAAGCTGAAAATATCTACTATCAGGCCCTTTATGGAAAAATTTTGCCAGCTCCTAATCTGTGTTTATCCATATATCAACATTCTAGTCTATTGATTTTATAGCTTTATTGTAAGTCTTGAAATCAGGTGTAAGTCTTCCAACTTTGTTCTTTTTAGAAATGGGCTATTTCAGGACCTTTGCATTTCAGGGTTCGTTCTTGTCAGTTTATCAAAAGCCTGCTGGGATTTTGATTGGGATTGTATTGAATGTATAGATCAATTTGGGGAGGAATTTATAAAAATGCCAAGTTTTCCAGTACATGAATGTGGCGTATTTTTTCTTTTTTTTTTTTTTTTTTAAAGATTTTATTTATTTATTCATGAGCGATAGAGAGAGAGAGAGGCAGAGGCAGAGGGAGAAGCAGGCTCCCCGCGGAGCAGGGAGCCCGATGCGGGACTCGATCCCAGGACCCTGGGATCATGACCTGAGCTGAAGGCAGACGCTTAACCGATTGAGCCACCCAGGCGTCCCTATTTTTTCTTTTTATTGAGGTTCTCTTTAATTTCTCTCAGCGTGTTTGTTGTTTTTAGTGTACAGGCCTTGAACATCTTTTATTAAATTTATTCCTAAGTATTTTAATATCTGTCGATTCTACTATAAATGGTATCTTTAAAAACTTCATTTTTATTGTGTGTTGCTTACGTATTGAGATAATATATTGATCTTTTATATTGCAGTGTTGCTAAATCTACTCATTCTCCTAGTTCTGTAGATTCCTTAGGATTTTCTACATACATGATCATATCCTCTGAATAAAGATGATTTTACTTCTTTTCACTCTGCCTTAATCTTTTTTTTTTTTTTAAAGATTTTTTTTTTTTTATTTATCTGAGAGAGAGAATGGGAGACAGAGAGCATGAGAGGGGGAGGGTCAGAGGGAGAAGCAGACTCCCTGCCGAGCAGGGAGCCCGATGCGGGACTCGATCCCGGGACTCCAGGATCATGACCGAGCCGAAGGCCGTTGCTTAACCAACTGAGCCACCCAGGCGCCCCTCACTCTGCCTTAATCTTAATCTTGCCTTAATACACTGTTTAGAATCTCCAGTACGATGTTGAATAGAAGTGATGAGAGCAGACATCCTTGCCTTATTATTGATCTTAGGTAGAATCATTTAGTTTTTCACCATTAATATTCACTGTAGGGTTTTGAAGTGTCTTTTTTCATATTAAGGATGTTCCTTTTTATTTCTAGTTAGTTGAGATTTAAAAAATATATATGAGTGCCTGTTGAATTTTGTAAAATGTTTTTTCATCTATTTAAACGATATATTTTTTTCCCCATTAGTCTGTGAACATAGTGAATTATGTTGATTTTTGTATGTTAAGCTAAATTTGCTTTCTTGTGATAAAAACCCACTTGTTTGGGGCGCCTGGGTGGCTCAGTCATTTAAGCGTCTGCCTTCGGCTCAGGTCATCATTATCCCCGGGTCCTGGAATCGAGCTCCATGTCGGGCTCCCTGCTCGGCGGGGAGCCTGCTTCTCCCTCTCCCTCTGCCTGCTGCTCCCCCTGCTTGTGCTCACTTTTTCTGTCAAAAAAAAATGGATAAAATCTTAAAAACAAAACAAGACAAATCCCCAATATCTTTTTAAATATTGTTGGATTTGATTTCTTAAGGATTTTTGTATCAGTATTCATGAGCGATGAGGTTTGCAGTTTTCTTCTGATGTCCTTGTTTGACTTTGGTATTAGGATAGTATTGGCCTTATAAATAAAGTAAGTTCAGAAGTGTGGGGTTTTATTTTGTTTTGTTTTTAAGATTTTATTTGCAGAGAGAGAGATAGAGCATGCATGCACAAGCAGGGGGAGTGGCAGGCAGAGGGAGAAGCAGGCTCCCTGCTGAGCAAGGAACCCGATGTGGGACTTGATCCCAGGTGCCTGGGATCATGACCTGAGCTGAAGGCAGATGCTTAACCGACTGAGCCACCCAGGTGTCCCTAGAAGTGTTTTTTCTCTAGTTTTGAAAGAGTTTATATGGGATTAGTATTTTTAAATTTTAAATTTGGTAGAGTTTACTAGAGAAGCAGTTTGGGTTGCTTTTTGTCCTTTGACTTTTTTTTTTTTAATTTTATTTATTATTTGACAGAGAGAGCAAGCACAAGCAGGGAGAAGAGCAGGCAGGGGAGAAGCAGGCTCCCCGCTGAGAAAGGAGCCAGATGCAGGGCTTGATCCCAGACCCCCGGGATCATGACCTGAGCCGAAGGCAGCCGCCCAACTGAATGAGCCACCCAGGCGCCCGTCCTTTGACTTTTATTAATAACTAAGTTGTAAGAGATTCACAGTTTCCTCTTAGCTCAATAAAAAAGGCAGCCTCTTGGCACAAATAAATTTGAAAATACATGGGGCTTTATTCTGCCTTCTGATGTTGTATGTGGAGGGGACATTTATGAGAAGTTGAGAGCCAGACTTTTCAGTTGTATTCTTTAAACATAATAGGGAAGTAATTTTATTACATTTTAGCTAAATGTTTAATGCTGCCCTTATTATAAAATATTTGAATGCTTTCTGCCTTTGTTTTTGTTAATTTTAGGAACTTAAAAGGAATCTAGAAGATCAAGCGGAAAGGAAAATGGAAGGTCAGAATTCCCAGAGTCCTCAAAAGATCTCACAGTGTCTCAACACATGCTCAGAGCAAAATGGTCATGTTTCCACAGTGTCACATATACAGCCAGTTCTGCAGTATGGTAATCCTTATGCAACACAGGAAGCCAGAGGTTATTAAAATAATTTTGGTTTGGGCTTAACTGAATATGGAGTTTTTTTTGGTTTGTATATTAATGGGATTAGAAAACTGGTACAATTAACTCTAATAGAAACATTGTCTTGTAACCAGTAGTTTTAATGTTTAACAGTAACTGGGTTCCTCTAGGAGTGCTGCAGCACAAAAGAGTAGTCTATTTGCTTATTACATATATTCTTATTTTTAAAAATCAGTGGGGTTAAAAAGGCATTTTTGTGATGCATAAAAATGGTTCTTTATATCCTGTTCATCATAGCTATACACAGAGATTCTAATTATAGTACCAGGTTTCACTTCCCAAATTTTTATTTCAGATGGAGCAGATGGTGCTTTTTATCCAGATGAAATCCAAAGGCCACCTCTGAGAGTACCTTCTTGGGGACTGGAAGATAATGTTGTCTGCAGCCAGCCTGCTCGAAACCTTAGTCGGCCTGATGGTTTAGAAGATCCTGAGGATAGTAAAGTAAATTGAATTTCTATTTTTTGAGCCTGTTCCTTTTATTTTTTGTTTCATGTAGAGAGTTATGTTTGTGGAAAAGAGAGTGTGTGTTTTTGTGTATACATGGTGATTGTTTAATTTTTGGAAAAACCTGCTTGTATTTAAATTTGGAAAAATCAACCATTAATATGCTTCAGACTTACACTTTAGGATTTATACTAAAGTAAAAGATTAAGTTCAGAGAATGACCTCAATATTGTAGTTGTCAGTTTAATCTTTAAAACAGTTTTTTTGAGATATAATTGATATATACCTTTAATTCAGCCGTACAGCATGATTCAGTATTTGTATCATGAAAGGATTACTACAAGTCTGGTTAACATTTGTTATCACATATAATTAACAAATTTTTTTTCCTTTGTGATGAGAACTTTTAAGATTTACTCAGCAACTTTCGAAAATATAAATTATTAGCTATGGTCACAAATAGTTTAATTATCACTAAGTAATTTACTATATTCTTTTGATTGCAGATGTACTAGGTTGGAAGAAGCAGTGTTAATGACAATTAGATATCGTTAGTATTTAATAATCTTTCAGCAACCCAATACTGATAATTTGAGTTTGTGTATCATGTCATTTTTATTTTTATTTCATTTAAGAGATTTCTTCACCATTTAATAAGTTCTTTTCCTCATAGCAGCTTTTTTGGATTTCCTATGCATTAAGATGAATTTAAAAGAAATGCTTTATCGTGCTCTTTGCAAGTACAGCAGTATCATGACCTGTTTCTCATTTAATCTAGTTTGCTGCATTTAATTGCTATTAACCTTTGCAGAAACTGATCAGTGTTCAGACAGGCATGATTTTAGCCCTAGTGCTCAACACCCATAATGGAGAAAAATGTATTTTTCCCTCCTGCCTTTTGGCCTCCTATGTCCATTACTGGGAATAATTAGGAAAACTGTCAGAACTTTTGTAGCCTATTTAAGGTCTAGACTATATTCTTACTGCTTTTTCACACCTTTACTTCACATTTTGCATATTTAATCTGATCATTCTTGGCACAGATGTTACATGTGACAAGCCTTTCTCTTCCGTAGTCATCTGCTTCAGTTTAATTAGCAGAATGTTCTTTCTGATCTGTGTGCTTTGCCCTCCTGCAAACCCATGAGAAGCAGTGTTAGAGTATAGTGCTCATTTGCTGACATGCTTAGATTTGGTAATGAGAGGGAAGGACTCTTAATAGGTGCACCTTGGATAATTGTATTTTGCAATTAGAAGATTTTTTTCACTTTAGACAGAAACTAATTTTTATGTACATTTAGACTTTTAAAAAAATCTTGTCATTACAATAACAAAAATCACTTGGAAGTGAAGTATTTTAATGAGTAATTTTTAGAATATATAAAGCAGATTTAGTTGACCTGTTCCTTTTCTCTGGTTCCCTGTCCTGGGAGTAATTAACAGCCACAGGACCTCAGAGTCAGGGTTGAGGCTGCCTGTTCTGTAGTCTACTCCAGTCATATACTTGCCAGATCTCCTTTCTGCACCAGAAATTGGTCCGCTATCAGATTAGATGCCTTTTGTGACTCCCTTTTCCCTAATAATTGCAATAGCAATAACTGTGGCATCATAATTATGATGATCGTGATGGCACCAAACATTTCTCAATTTGCCAGCTAGTGCATGGCTGTTTAAATATGTTAACTCATTTGTTCTTCATAGCAGTCCTGTGAGGTAGGAACTATTATGATGTTTTCTTTTATAATGGAGGAAACAGAAAGATTAACTGACTTGCTTCATCACACAGCTGGTAAGGGTACAGTCAGATGAGGATTTGAACCTCATCAGTTTGGCTATAGGAGCTATGGTCCTAACCACCTATCAGTCTCTCAGATAGACTAAGCCAGAGGTTCCCAAACTTTCGGTTCATGGCACCTTTGGCGTCTAAGTAAATTTTTTATGATGCCCTATAGGCCAAAAGAAATACTTAACAATTTCCTAACAAGTATAGTAACCATTTGAAAAAAAAAAAAAGTATATACTGAATTGAAAGATTCTTATTTTTCATTCTTAAATAAGCACCGTTACTGATGGGATGTATGTGGTTGTTGACCACTGTACACCTTCTCAAACCTTGGAATTGGATGGGACAGGCCACATTCATTTCCTGATTCACATTGATTTTCACAAAGCACATGCTTTACATTTCAGCAGCTGCCAAATACCCAGCGTCTTCTCAAAGATAAGGTGTCACTGAAAAGAATGTTGAAACTGAGCTATCTTGAACTAGTTGTTCTTGTGATATCTGACAAATGTGGAGTGTTTCTGCGTATTTCATTAACTTAGAAGATTAAAACTATCCTATAGTACCCTGTGAATTTGATATGGTGCCCTAGCAATGGGAGCATGGGTCTAAACCCTTGCTACTCAGAAATACAGTATGTGGACCAACAGTTTTTTTCTTTTTTCTTTTTTTTTTTTGAGAGGGAGAGAGGAGAGGCAGAGGGAGAGGGAGAGAGAATCTTAAGCAGGCTCCATGTCCAGCGCAGAGCCTGACACAGGGCTTTATCTCACGACCCTGTGATCATGACGTGAGCTGAAATCAAGAGTTGGACACTCAACTGATTGAGCCATCCAGGCACCCCCCAAGTTTCTTAATTTTGATAAAGTCGAATTTATCCTATTTTTCCTTGTACTTTTGTTGTCAGATCTCAGAAACCATTGCCTAATTCATAGGAAGCTTTGTCCCTGGGTTTTCTGTTGTCTTTGCTCTTATTTAGGTTTTTGGTCCATTTTGAGTTAATTTCTGAATGTGGAGAAAAATAACATTTGAAAAGTAATGGAGATCTTGCTTTTCTTTCAGTTTTTTATTTTAATTCCAGTATAGTTAACATGCAATGTAATGTTAGTTTCAGGTATACAGTATAGTAATTCAGCTGTGCTGTACATTACTCAGTGCTCATCATAAGTGTACTCTTAAATCCCCATCACCTTTTTCACCCATCCTCCCTCCCCTATGGTAATCATCAGTTCTCTGTAGTTAAGAGTGTTTCCTGGTTGGGCGCCTGGGTGGCTCAGTTGGTTAAGCGACTGTCTTCTGCTCAGGTCATGATCCCGGGGTCCTGGGATCGAGTCCCGCATGGGGTGCCCTGCTCAGCGGGGAGCCTGCTTCTCCCTCTGACCCTTTCCCCTCTCATGCTCTGTCTCTCTCTCTCTCTCTCTCTCTCTCTCTCTCTCTCTCTCTCAGAACCTCCATAGTTTTCTACAATGGCTGCATCAGTTTGCATGCCCACCAGCAGTGCATGCTGATTCATTTTTCTCCATATCCTCGCCAACACTTGTTGTTTCTTGTGTTTTTGATTTTAGCTATTCTAACAGGTGTGAGGTATGATAGCTCATTGTGGTTTCTGATTTGCATTTCCCTGATGATGAGTGATGTTGAGCATCTTTTCATTTGTCTGTTGGCCATCTGTATGTCTTCTTTGGAAAAATGTTCGTTTCTTCTGCCCATTTTTAAATTGGATTATTTGTTTTTTGAGCATTGAGTTGTAGCAGTTTTTTATATATTTTGGATAATAATCCTTTCTCATATATGTCATTTGCAAATCTCTTTTCCCATACAGTAGGTTGCCTTTTAGTTTTCTTATTTCCTTTGTTGTGCAGAAGCTTCTTATTTTGATGTAGTCCCAATAGCTTGATTTTGCTTTTGTTTTCCTTGTCTCAGGAGACCCGTCTAGAAAAATGCTGCTATGATCAATGTCAGTGAAATTACTGTGTTCTCTTCTAGGACTTTTCTGGTTTCAGGTCTCACATTTAGGCCTTTAATCCATTTTAAGTTTGCTTTTGTGTATGTTGTAAGAAAGTGGTTGAGTTTCATTCTTTTGTATGTAGCTGTTCCATTTTCCCCAACACATTTTGTTGAGGAGACCGTCTTTTTCCCACTGCATGTTCTTCCCTGCTTTGTCAAAGATTAATTGACCATATAATTGTGGGTTTATTTTTGGGTTTTCTATTCTGTTCCATTGATCTGTGTGTCTGTTTCTATGCCAGTACCACACTGTTTTAATTACTATAGCTTTGTAATATAACTTGAAGATACCTCCAGTTTTTTCTTTTTCAAGATTGCTTTAGCTTTTTGGGGTCTTTTGTCATTTCATACAACTTTTAGGATTGTTGTTCTAGTTCTCTGAAAAATACTGTTGGTATTTTGATAAGGATTACATTACATCTGTGGATTTGGGAAGTATGGACATTTTAACAATATTTATTCTTCCAATCCATAAGAATGGAATGTCTTTCCATTTCTTTGTATCTTTAATTTCTTTCATGAGTATTTTCTAGTTTTCAGAGTATAGATCTTTCATCTGGTTAGGTTTATTCCTAGGTATCTATTGTTTTTGGTGCAAGTGTAAATGCTATTGTTTAGAAATGCAACAGATTTCTGTACATTGATTTTGTATCTCATGACTTTATTCATTTATCAGTTCTAGTAGTTTTGGGGCAGAGTTTTTAGGATTTTCTCTATATAGTATGTCATCTGCAAATAGCAAAAGTTTTACTTCTTCCTTACCAGTTTGGATGCCTTTTATTTCTTTTTGTTGTCTAATTGCTGTGGCTAGGATTCTAGTAGTATTTGAATAAAAGTTGTGAGAGTGGACATCCTTGTCTTGTTCATGACCTTAGGGGAAGAGCTCTCAGTTTTTCCCCGTTGAGTATGATCACTGTGGGTTTTTCATATGTGGTCTTTATTATGTTGAGGTATGTTCCCTCTAAACCTACTTTGTTGAAGGTTTTTACCATGAATGGATGTACTTTGTCAAATGCATTTTCTGCATCTGTTGGTAATCATATGGATTTTCTTTTTTCTGTTATAGATTTGATGTATCATGTTGATAGGTTTGCAAATACTGAACCACCCTTCCACACTGGAAAAATATTCCATTTGATAGCAGTGAATGATTTCTTAATGTAATGTTGGACTCCGTTTGCTAGTGTTTTGATGAGGAATTTTGCATCTGTGTTCATCAGAGATATTGGCTTGCAGTTCTCTTTTTTTTGTAGTGTCTTTATTTGGTTTTGTTATCAGGGTAATGCTGGCCTCATAGAATGAAAATTGGAAGTTTTCCTTCCTCTTCTATTTTTTGGAATAGTTTGAGAATAGGTATTAAGTCCTCTTTAAATGTTTGATAGAATTTACTTGTGAAGCCATTTGGTCCTGGACTTTTGTTTGTTGGTAGTTTTTTGATTGTTAAGTACCATTGCTGGTGATCGATCTGTTCAATTATTCTATTTTTTCCGGTTTTAGTTTTGGTAGGTCATAGGTTTTTAGGAATTTATACATTTCTTCCAGGTTGTCCAATTTGTTGCAAGAGAATATTATGAAGAATTATATGCCAGTTGTTTGTATTTCTATGGTGTTGGTTGTTATTTCTCCTCTTTCATTTGTGATTTTGTTTGAGTCCTTCCTGGGGTTTTTGGATATTTTTGGCATATGTGCTGCTTTTTTTTTCCCCCCGCCTTCTCCTCTTTAATGAATCTAGCCAGAGGTTTATCGATTTTGTTCTTCAGAGAACCAGCTCCCGGTTTTCATTAATCTATTCTGTTTTTTGTTTTTTTAGTTTCTATATCATTTATTTCTGCTCTATATTATTTCCTTCCTTCTGGTTTTGGGTTTTTTGTTATTTTCTAGCTCATTTAGATGTAAGGTGAGGTGATTTATTTGAGATTTTTCTTGCCCTCTTTTTTTTTTTTTTTTTAAGATTTTATTTATTTATTTGACAGATCACAAGTAGGCAGACAGGCAGGCAGAGGGAGAGGGGGAAGCAGGCTCCCTGCCAAGCACAGAGCCTGATGCAGGGCTCGATCCCAGGATGCTGGGATCATGACCTGAGCCAAAGGCAGACGCTTAACCAACTGAGCCACCCAAGCGCCCTTTTTCTTGCTTCTTGAGGCAGGCCTGTATTGCTGTAAGTTTCCTTGTTAGAACCGGTTTTTCTGCAGCCCAAAGATTTTGGTCTGTTGTATTGTCATTTCCATTTGTTTCCATGTAATTTTTTATTCTTTGATTTCTTGGTTGGCCCATTCATTGTTTATTATTTATGTCTTTCCAGATTTCTTCTTGTGTTTAATTTTTAGTTTCATAATGCTGTAGTCAGAAAAGATTCCTGGTATGATTTTGATCTTTTTCAATTTATTGAGACTTGTTTTGTAGCCTAATATGTGGTCTACCCTGGAGAATGTTCCATGTATACTTGAAAAGAATATGTATTCTGCTATTTTAGGATGGAATGCTCTGAATATATCTGTTAAATCCGTCTGGTCCAGTGTGTTGTTCAAACCCACGTTTCCTTATTGATTTCTGTTTGGATGATCTGCCTACTGATGTAAGTGGGGTGTTAAAGTCCCCTACTATTGTTGCATTACTATCAATTAGTTCCTTTATGTTTGCTATTAACTTTTATGTATTTGAGTGCTCCTTTGTTGGATGCATAAATATTTACAATCGTTATATCTTCTTGTTGATTGTCCCCTTTATTTAGTGTCCTTTGTCTCTTGTTACAGTCTTTTTTTTTTTTTTTTTAAGATTTTATTTATTTGAGAGAGCACAAGTGCAGGGGAGGGGCAGAGGAAGAGGGAGAAGCAGACTCCCTGCTGAGCAGGGAGCCTGACACAGCCCTCTATCCAGGACCCTGAAATCATGACCTGAGCCGAAGGCAGATGCTTAACAACTGAGCCACCCAGGTGCCCCTAGTCTTTGTTTTAAAGTCTATTTTGTCTAATATAAATATTGCTACCCCACCTTTCGTTTTTACATCCATTTGCATGATAAATGTTTCTCCATCCCTTCACTTTCAATCTGCAGGTGTCTTTAGGTCAAAAGTGAGTCTCTTGTAGACAGCATATAGATGGGTCTTGTTTTTTAATCCACTCTGTCACCCCATGTCTTTTGATTGGAATGTTTAGTCCACTTACATTCAAATTAATGATAGATATGTATCTGTTGCCATTTTGTTACTTGTTTTGTGGTGGTTCTTGTAGTTTTTTTCCTCTGATCCTTTCTTCCCTTGCTGTCTTTAATGGTTTGCTGGCTTTAGTGATACACTTGGATTCCTTTCTCTTTATTCTTTGCATATCTGTTACTGATTTTTGCTTTGTGGTTACCATTAGGTTTGTATGTAAATCTTCTGCATATTGCAGTCTATATGAAATCGATGGTTAAGTTTGAACCCATTCTTTACTCCTTTCCCCCACCCACATTCTTGGTATATGGTGTCATGTTTTGTATACTTTTATTTTGTGAATGCCTTGACTGATTTTTACAGAGTAGCTTGTTTTTTTTTTTTTTTTTTTTAAGATTTTGTTTATTTGACAGCGAGAGAGGGAACACAAGCAGGGGGAGTGGGAGAGGGAGAAGCAGGCTTCCCGCTGAGCAGGGAGCGCAATGTGGGGCCCGATCCCAGGACCCTGGGATCATGACCTGAGCCAAAGGCAGATGCTTAACAAGTGAGCCACCCAGGCGCCCCGATAAGCTTGTTCTTACTGCTTTTGTGTTTTCTACTTTTCATATTGCACTTACGGTCTTTCTTTTCCACTCAGAGTCCCCTTTAATATTTCTTGTATGGCTGGTTTAGTGTCATGAACTCCTTTAGTTTTTGTTTGTCTGGAAACAGTCTCCTATTCTGAAAGCCTTGCTGGATAGAATTCTTGGCTGCAGATATTTCTCTTTCAGCACTTGGAATATATCATGCCACTCTATCTGGCCTTAAAAGTTTCTGCTGAAAAATCCACTAACAGCCTTCTGAGGTTTCCCTTGTATGTAACTGTCTCCTTTTGCTGCTTTAAAAATTTTTTCTTGGGGCGCCTAGGTGGCTCAGTTGTTAAGCGTCTGCCTTTGGCTCAGGTAATGATCCCAGGGTCCTGGGATTGAGCCCCGCATCAGGCTCCCTGCTCCGCGGGAAGCCTGCTTCTCCCTCTCCCACTCCCCCTGCTTGTGTTCCCTTTCTTGCTGTCTCTCTGTCAAATAAATAAAATCTTAAAAAAAAAATTTTTTTTTTCCTTTAAAATGGCATAAAGTAGTGATAATTATTATGTGTCTTGGTCTGGACCCCTTTGGTTGATTTTGTTGGGAGCTCTGCCTTCTGGATCTGGGTATCTGTTCCTTCCCCAGGTTAGGGAAGTTTTCAGCTATTATTTCTTCAGATAAATTTTTTGCCCCCTTTTCTCGTTTCTTTTTCTGGGATCCTTATAATGTGTTATTAATGCTTGATGGAGTCATGTGTCCCTAAGTCTGTTCTCATTTTGTGTAATTTTCTTTTCCACTTGCTCAGCTTGATTATTTTCCATTACTCAGTTTTCTGAGTACCTCTGCTTCCCTCACCCTATTTACTCTATCACATGTATTTTTTTTTTTTTTTAAGATTTTATTTATTTGACAGAGCACAAGCAGAGGGAGTGGCAGGCAGAGGGAGAGGGAGAAGCAGGCTCCCCGCCGAGCAGGGAGCCTGATGTGGGCCTCGATCCCAGGACCCTGGGATCATGACCTGAGCTGCAGGCAGACGCTTAACCAACTGAGCCACCCAGCCGTCCCTATCACATGTATTTTTAATTTCATGATTGTGTTCTTCATTTCTGATGGATTCTTTTTTTTTTCTCTCTGTGTTAAGAGTCTTACTGATGTTTTCTCCTCTTTTCTGAGGTCCAGTGAGTATCTTGATCATTACTTTAGATTCTCTATCAGGCATATTACTTCGTCCTGCTTCACTTAGGTCCCCTCTTGTGATTTTTGTCCTCTTCTTTCATTTGGGACATATTCCTCTATCTCCTAACTCTGTTTCTTTGTGTTAGAAAAGTCAGTTCTGTCTTTTGTTCTGAAAGTAGTGGGCTTTTTAACAAGTTGGTGCTGGTCCTCATCCACAGCGGGTGAGCAGCCACCAGTAGGCCAGGGCTGGCCGTGGCTGCTCCCCAAAGTGCAGGCAGGCAGGGGTGCAAATTGTGTGTGCTGGTCCTCTTCCACAGAGGAGATGTAGCTGGTCTGGAGACTGGGCCGGCTGGGGCTGAAGTGCAAAGCGTATCTGGGTGGGGGTGGTGCAGTTTTAACAGTATGTGTGTGTCCTCCACTGGAGCTTGGGTGAGACAGTGTTGGCAAGGTTTGCACAGGTTGTCTTAGGGAGGGGACCCACAGCCCTGGAACTCAGGCAGGCCTGGCTGGAGGGATGGGGCATGGTGTAAGCAAGTTAGTGAGTGCTGATGCCCTGCCGGTTTCCACAGGTGGCCATGTGATTATGCTGGGGCTGGGGGTTGGTGGGAGTGAGAAATGGCACCTGCTAGATCCTTTGTTCCTAGAGAAGTTCCTTAGTGAACTCTGAGATTAGTAACTAACTCTCCCTCCTATATACCCCAAGCACTTTTCAGGCTGCTGCTTCAAGTTGATCTCTGTGGGATGTTTGCTGTGCTGTCTCATTAAGGACAGGGGCTCAGTTTCCTATTGCCCTCTGGGCTTTCTCAGATTGAGCCTGCTGATTTTTAAAGTCCCAGAGGATTTAAGTCCCCGCTGGTTTTAAGAACTCATGATATTTGGCCCACCTAATATTCAAAGCCAAATGCTATGGGGATTCATCTTCTCCTTGTAGGCTCCTGGTGTTGATAGTTGTTCTTATATGTCTCTGCCCCTGTGGCTCCCTCTGGTAGCCAGACCTGCAGGGTTTAGCTCCCCACCTCATCTCTGTTCTCCTACCTTCTTCTGTGTGGCCTTTCTCACCATTTTGTTTTGGAGTTTGTTCTGCCAGTCTTCAGGTTGTTTTTTGGGTTATTTGCCCTGACATGTTATTAGCCTGGGACGAAGTGAACATAGGGTCCTCCTATCATCATCTTTGGAAGTCTGCTTTCTCTTTTTTGAATATCTTTATATAGTTAGAGTTTAATGACACTCCTTCAGTGACATGCTCTATTGCTTAGAAATGGATGTTTGGCAGAACTTAAACAGTAACATCTCATAAAAAGAAAAATGTTGACCAATATTATATAATAATACAAAGTTTTCAGGGATAAAAAATATTCTATAGTTTTCTGTAAAAGTTCAACAGTCACTGTTATTCTCTTTTCTTTTAACGCATTAACTTTGGCCTTAGTAAATGTTTTGTAAGCTATTGAACTAAAGTAATTTTATCAACTTGGTAAGGTTTACTAAGTGGTGGACCTTTCTTCCTTGACATTATTAACTCCTGAATGATACCTAATAATTCCCATTAATAATTCTTAAGCAAAGGCAGAATTAAAGCACAGTCTGATATATGCTGATTGTATAGTCCTGTTGTCTAAATCCTAATGATTGAAGTGGTGTAACTTAGTCATTAGCTCCTGAGTGTATATTGCTAGTTTGATCATGATTGCATTTTTTAATAGTTATAGAATACGTGTAACAAAAAATTTACCATCTTAACCATTTTTGTAGTGCTGAGTACATTTACATTGTTGTGCAACCAATCTCCAGAATTCTTCTTCTCAACTCTTTCCAGCCTGTGGCAAACATCATTCTACTTTGTGTCTATAGATTTGACTACTGTTGGTCCCTCATATAAGTAGAATCCTGTAGGATTTATTTTTTTTTATGACTGGCTTTTTTCACTTAGTATAATGTCCTCAAGATTTATCCATTTTTGTAACGTCAGAATTTCTTTTTTTAAGGCTAAATAATATTCCATTGTATATAGCACATTTTGTTCATTCACCCATTAATAAGACATTTGAGTTG
The DNA here is from genome assembly GCF_002201575.2 of Neomonachus schauinslandi. Classification (NCBI taxonomy): domain Eukaryota; kingdom Metazoa; phylum Chordata; class Mammalia; order Carnivora; family Phocidae; genus Neomonachus; species Neomonachus schauinslandi. The sequence goes on from NC_058414.1 coordinate 58,136,049, forward strand.
TTTCCACTTTTTGGCTGTTGTGACTAATGCTGTTATGACCATAGGTGTACAAGTATATCTGAGTTCCTGCTTTAAATTCTTTTGCACATATATCCGGAAATGAATTGCTGTATCATATGGTAATTATATTTTTATAATCATGAGTGTATTTTGAATTTAGTATGATTAACTCTATTTAGTATGATTTTAGTGACCTTAATTTAGTATGAAAACCTTATTTTGAAGATTTTATTTGAGAGCGAGCAAGAGAGTGTGCACAGGGAAGGGGAGGGTGGGGGGAGGGCAGAGGAAGAGAGAGAGAATCTGGAGCAGATTCTGTGCTGAGCTTGGAGTCCGACATGGGGCTTAATCCCACGACCCTGAGATCACGACCTGAGCCGAAATCAAGTTGGGTTGTTTAACCAACTGAGCCACCCAGGTGCCCCTGAAAGCCTTATTTTGAATTTAGTATGATTAACCTTATAAATTTCTTTTATTGTCCAAGAGATTAACCCATCTTAATGCTATTCCAGATGTTTAAGTTGGTTATATACTTTGAGAAGAAAACAGTAATTCTTTTTTAAAAAATACTTTCTTGGTTACTTTTTAAGTTTATTTTTTAGTAAACTCTACACCCCATTGTGGGGCTTGAGCTCATAATACCTGAGATCAAGAGTTGCATGCTCTTTTTGGTTGAACCAGCCAGGTGCCCCAAGAATTTTTATAGACTAGATTTTGAGTTGGGCATCTCATAAGAAGTTTTTGAGTTTCATATAGAGCTTCAGTATATTACTATAGATTGTTTCCTTTGTTTTGTAGTAGAAATAGTATTGTGCTGATGGTTCTCAAAGTAGATGAACAATGTAAGGTGGTTTAGATCTTTGTGGAGGTTAAAATGCTGTTAATGTTTTCTTAAGATATAATTATTTGGGATTGTTCATAAATATATTTCAGTTTGGTATTATTTTGGCAGCTTAGCTAACAGACTAGGTACTGGTACTTTAAAACCTATTCAAAAATATTTTTGCATTGACTGTTTCCAGCACTAAAATGTAATTATTTTAGCAGTTTGGGGCAGAACTCTTTCTCAGATAGAATACACGATTCTCTGCCTTCTTAAAGAATCCCTAATACAGCCTTGATTGTTCTAGTTTATTAATTTAAAAATGAACATTAAACAGTGTCTTCATGTTTTGTTAGTGAAGCTGTGTGATCCAGTGCTGAAATATTACTGATGTTTTGAGTTCTTGTCCGCTTTTCTTTTTTACTAGTAGCCATTTTTTGTTGCTGACAGTGGGCCTGCCTGTGTAACCTTACTTCCAGTCTAATTTGTTATATTTAATCCAGTATGATTTTGGAAATTAATCAAGCTTGATGAGTAAAATAGAATAAATGTATTCATGAGTGAAAATTTGGTCATTTCGCGTGTCAGGATCACCAGACTTTATATGAATTGGCTACTCAGAGAACTTATGACACACTTTCTGGTTTTGAACTGAGTAGTTGATTTCTTATTTCAGAGCACTTATGTCTCATTATAACATCTAGAATTCTGTTGAGTCCCTCTCCCCTTTTATTAGGTAATAGGTGGTAGAAGGTACGAATTAATGGGGTTATCATTACCAAATTATATATGGCTTAGAAAGTGTAAAGGTAAAAAAAAAAAAAAAATTGCTTCCCCTGCCCCCCCCCCCCCACCATGGTTAACTGTCAGATAGGTTGGTTTAAGTCTAGCACTTGAGCAGCAAACTCTATTGTTAGCTGATTCATGAAAGCAGTAAATTGGTGTAGGCTATATTTTTGGTCCTTGGAAAGTGGCGTTTTATTACAAGTATCCATCATCAAGAATTTTGATAGTTAAACATTAAGACCTTCCCTTTCTTTTCCATTATTCTCTTCAATAGCATTTCAAAATTTTAAAGTTCGCCTCTTTTTTCAAAGATAAATGGGGAAATTGTATTCATTGTCATTATTTTATATATAGTTCTTTAAGCAAATCATTGTTTCAAGTATTGCTGCTGGAAGGCCCAAATCTGGCAGCTAGCACTACCGTGACACACAATCAAAAATTTATTGTCATACATACTAGGTTTAGCTGATTCAGCTATATCATCTTACGTCTTTGTACCTCCAGATTTAAAACCTGTCTGAATTTTAGTTACTTGTAGACTTAATTCTTAAAGTATATAAAGTCTTCTATTCCCCAATTTCTCAGTCCTTCATTAGGCTGGTTTTATTTATCTTGTTTTTGTGCAGCAAGCAGTTCCCTCGACTTGTGACCACCATGGGTTTGAAAGGCATGTACAGACTCGTTGTGATCAGAATGTTTTAAATTTTGACTGCTTTTTATTGTTAGTAATACAGTTTAGCAGTTAAAGAAAAAATCACCTCAAATAGGCCACGATGGAGACCACAAGGTATCCCGTCCGTGTACCTTCTACCACACTTTTTTTTTCTTTTTCCTTTTTTTAAAGATTTTATTTATTTGACAGACAGCTCGAGAGGGAATAAAAGCAGGGCGAGTGGGAGAGGGAGAGAGAAACAGGGAGGGAGCCCAGACACGGGTCTCGATCCCATGACCCTGAGATCATGACCTGAGCCGGAGGCAGATGCTTTACAGCTGAGCTACCCAGGCGCCCCTCTACCACACTTTTCTGACCAAGAGCTACTTTGAGTTTGGTGTTACCAGGGTCAGAGTCAGTCTTCAGCTTATCAATAAAAACAATTGTAACCTCTTTTAATCTTACTAAAGATTAAAAGTTTTTTCTGTTTTGTATCTATTTCGCAGTTTGCAAAACTGTAAGAATGAAGGAAACCGGGATTATTTTAATGTTACCACACTGAAAAAATACGTACATACTGGGTTATTTAGCAGGGAATCATATATAAGCAAAAATATTTTCTCATGTGATGAATATAAAATAAAAAAGAGTCCCTTACCCTTTCTTGGACCTTTCAGGAAGGGATAATCATCAAAATAATAACCAAGTATCCTCCCCTGCCTACCCCCCCAACAAGATAAGTCAGTTTGTCTTTGTTTCCTTCAAATTTCACACCACATTTTCTTCGTACCTCTTACCATGACAGACTTGACTACTTAGCCCATTAATAGCAGCTCCGGAACGAGCATAACTACCCAGCAATGTAAGGACGTTCATCAGTGCCTGCTGTACCTATTTACAGACTGTTCATAACATGAGAGCGGCTAACAGAGCTGCTCAGGAAGAGAGCAAATGGGCATTTGGGAGATGTGACTGCTTTTGATGTGAAGTGAGAGCCTCTGTACTTGGTTGTTGATAGAGAGCATACAGATGTCTAAAAAGCAACCACAGCAGGGCAGGTGCCTGGGTGGCTCAGTGGGTTAAATTCCTGGCTCTTGATCTTAGCCCAGGTCTTGATTTCAAGGTCGTGAGTCAAGCCCCACGTTGGGCTCCACGCTGGATGTGGAGTCTATTAACAACAACAACAAAGACCACAGGGATGTGTCGACATGGAAATCCAAACCAATGTTTTCTTTCAGATTTATAGATTTTTAGGAATCTTACTTGACAGTCTGTTAGATATTCACAACAGGGTTTGTCATTCACACATACAGGTGTGCTGTATTCTCTGTTCCACTAAGCACTGCTTTTTATTTCAAGAAGGTAAGACTTAGTTCATAGTGAAATGCTCTGTAAAAACTGACTTTTAAACCTTTATGTGAAAATGTGGTAACAGAAGTAGGATTTTAGAAAGGGTAATCTTAATTCCTTTATACTATGCTTGAATTAAGGAATTTACATTCAGTTTCACTTTGCTCAAAAGTTGCAAAATTATTTTTTGCCTAGGAAGAGGAGAATGTGCCCACTGCTCCTGACGCTCCAAGTCAGCACTTACGTGGGCATGGAGCAGGCTTTTGCTTTGATTCCAGGTAATTTTTTTTTCCTGTGTAGAATTTGGGTTATGTAGATGAGTGGTTCTCAAAGTATGGTCCCTGGAAACTTGTTAGAAATGCACATGATCAGGCTGTACCCAGATCTCCTGAACCTGAAACTCTTGGTGTGGGTCCCAGCAATACGTGTGTGTGTTTTTTAAAGATTTTAAGAGAGCATGAGCAGGGGGGAGGGGCAGAGGGAGAGGGAGAAGCAGACTCCCTGATGAGCAGGGGGCTTGGCCTTGGGGGCTCTATCCCAGGACCCTGAGATCATGACCTGAGCTAAAGGCCACCCAGGCATCCCAGCAATATGTGTTTTAACATGCCTTCCAGTGATTCTGATGCATGTAATACTTTGAGAACCAGTGCTAATAAATACTCGTAAGGTTTGAATGAATATACTGTTGGGAAATTATAAGTTCTATTAATCTTTATAGTTTTACAGAAGGCATTTTCTGTTAATTAAAAATTGAGAAATTCTTGTTAATAAGCTTCATTTTACATAATATGCTTGATTTTAACAAAAATGTTTTCATCAAATTGTGAAACTCAATTTAGAGGCTTTATCAGTGGTTTACACAGTTGTCAGTAGCAAGTATTTTAGAAGCAGAAAGAGATTTCTGAAGTAACTGAAAACTTTCAAGGTAAGTCATTTAGGGTGAATATTAGCTTGACTAGATAAATATAACATTGTCATATCCTGAAGATTATTGCTATTAGAAATACATAATTCTTTCATTTTCCTATTTCTTTAAGCTTTGATGTTCACAAGAAGTGTCCCCTCTGTGAATTAATGTTCCCTCCCAACTATGATCAGAGCAAATTTGAAGAACATGTTGAAAGTCACTGGAAGGTGTGCCCAATGTGCAGCGAGCAATTCCCTCCTGACTATGACCAGCAGGGCTTTGAAAGGCATGTGCAGACCCATTTTGATCAGAATGTTTTAAATTTTGACTAGTTACTTTTTATTCTGAGTTAGTAACACAGTTCAGCAATTAAAAAAAAAAAAAAATCACTTCAAATAGACCACTATGGAGACCACAAGGTATCATTTCTGTGCACCCTCTACCACACTTTTTTGAACAAGCGCTACTTTTGAGTTTGTGTTACCAGGGTCAGAGTCCGTCTTTAGCTTAGCTTATCAGTAAATAAAATTGTAACCCCTGTTAATCTTACCAGCTTAAGAAAAGTTCTTATGTTTGTATCTTTATTTATTCCCCAGTTTGCAAAACTATATGAATAAAGGCAATGGATTAATGTTACCACAATGAAAATATATGTAGTGTGTCATTTAGCATATTTACAAGTTTCTGTTGACCTTGTTGATTGAGCATGACTACTAAATATTATGTAATAAAGGTAATTTATCATTATAGTCTTGCAAAGTAATTCTTTGAATACAGAAACTTCCATAATTTAGCTCATGAAAGGATGGTTTTTCAACCTTTAGAAATGGAACTGCATGTAGAATGAGTTCACATGCTGGCAGTAGAGCAAATACATTTTATATTTGAAATGTTTGCTTTAGGAATAGAAGGCATATTTTGCTAATTTTATGACTAAAACATTTTAGAATGACCTGAACGATTATTTTTAAGCCATCTTGAAGTTGTGTTTCTATCTAATGGGAGAATGGAACAAGATAGGTTAGTGCAGTTGTTTGATATTAAATGATCTACTGAACAGTGGTGTTTGTGGCATAAAATCACAGAAAATGTATCCATATCTTTTTCACATTTTCTTGATTAAAAATGTGATATTATAAACGCAAATCAATGTGTTCATTATGTCTCTTGTATTATTAAAGAGGACACATTTTTGGAGATGTGTAATTTCATTGTCGAATTTATTTGCGATAGCTTTTCCTTAAGTCTAAACTTTTTTTCCCTTGGTCTGGGCCTTTAAACAAATTTCTGAACGGTATCTCAAAATATGAATGTTAATAAGAATTTACTGACGTCGATTTTGCTTCTTTTGTAGTTATCACAATATTTGTCTTAAAAGCAAATTAGCTAGGATATTAACCTGATATTCAATGTGGTGGCATTTCGGTGTGCTGTGTGTGTGAACTGCATACACATCATGTTGCTTGTGTTTGTTTCTGAAAGCAGAATTTGTATTGCTGGAATCCTTTAAAAATAATTTTGAGTGTAGAGCAAAACAAGACATGGCAGGCTGGAAGGCAGCAGTACTGAAGACTCCACGTCTTCCCTCCCTTGGAGATGCAAGTAAAATATGGTCAGTGGTAGCATTTTCATGTTGCATCATTTAATTATGGAGCATGCCAATCTTAAAAGTATCCTTCCAATACTAGAGTGGTAATGGACACTAATAAAAATAAAGAGCCATGTTTATTTTGGGTCAGAGGCAGTTTATTTTAAATGTGATTTCAGTTACATTTATAAGCAGCTTTTCTTGACAGCAATTTTGATTAAGTTGCCTTCACTTCTAAAACAAACCTCTGTTGCTTTCAAACTTAATGTGCTCTGTCCCCAACAAAACATACGAAAATATAATTTAAAGCACAGTTTTCACAGACACAGTACAATACATTCACTATACACGGTATAACAAAATATTCCCATCCTTACCTGTTTAGTAATACTGTCACAATGAATAAGCAAATTGAATTTGTTTTATAGTTGAAAGAAATTTAACATGCACAATGACTATTTTATGACTGTTTAGCTGTTGAACTACTGATTCTTGCGCTAGAAGGAGCGAAGCTAAATAATTGCTGGCCTAAAAAATTTTGGTCAATTGTAGGTAGATATGAAATATCCAAGTAGGGCCTTCTTATGCACCAACTAGTTGCTTCTCATGTCTGATCACCCTTTTAAACATGTAATAGTTGCTTCTCATGTCTGATCACCCTTTTAAACATGTAACACTGTATATTCAGGACCAAGACCACTCTTCAAAGATCTGAGGAAATTTTTAGAGGGCAGTGTCTTTATAAATACTTTAAAATCCCTCATTATGAGGGATTCACAACTTAAGAATATAGAAGCTTACCCACCTGGCCAGCAGAACTGTCATCCTTTCGAACTGTCTGAAAAATTGAGAGACACCTGCTTCCCAGCTGTAAGACTTTCATGAAATGGGAACATGGGAAGAAAGTTATAAGCAGTTTGAGCTTGCTTTTCACCAGTTTTGTGGGCAGTTAGTTAGCCATCATCTCAGAGCAATTTTTATTGCATAATGAGGAAGTTGGTAAACTCTTGCATGTTTAAGGAATAGCACTTGGGAGAAAAGAACACTCAAGGCATGATGGTATTGTTGGTGAGAAAAACTTCAGGAATGGTCCAGACGTAGGTCACTCTCTTTGACCACCTGCTCCAAGAAACACTTAATTGTCAATAAGGCTCAATTTCGTATTTCAGCAAAATTATAAAGCTAAACAGATATTTCCAATGGGAATATGGACCTCTACAATGTGATGGAAAAAGTGCCTTTAAAAAAAAGTCTAAAAACACAATGAGCATGAAGAGGCAGTAAGGGGTCTTAAGAAAAATGTTCTCTTTGAAACGTGCTTGGAATTTTCATTATTTGCAACCCACAGTTTTGTTAGGGCAGTGGTTGCAAGAATTGGCAACACATAAAACATTAAATCTGTTGGCAATAGAGAACTACAAAGTGCTTTAAAACTTCACCTAAAGATGAAGCTAGAACTAAATTTCACACACACAGAATTTGCACTTAAGTATTTCAAAGTGTTTTCTAACAGATTTTAGGGAAAAGTATTATTTCACTAAACTGGTATCTTGGTCCAGAAATATCAACAGGCATAAACCGAATCCCTTGCACCCAGCAGGCACTCAATGAATGTGTGTTAATGAGTGAACTGAAGAGACTATTCTGTACAAAAATGCCATTTATAACACTAAAATGATTGGTAAGTCAGATGGCAAGATTTTCAGCTTAAGGGGCAAAAGGATTTGCAAGATAATATAAAACACAGAAAGCACACCTTTTATGTATGTTATTTAAATATGAAAATATTTTTAGCATATTATGTTAAACATTCTTATTTATATTTCCATTACCTAAAGTCTTTCTACTCACAACTAACTATATTATGTAAGGCATGGTAACCAGTTTGATAATGAAGGTATTATTTTGGTTTTGAACATAGTGAGTTGATGTGTTGAAAAACTTCAATCACATTACAATCTTGGGGAAAAAAAAATCTCAGTGCCAGCCCCTCCCCCCCATTGATATCACTGCAATACAACTAAATAATATGCAACATGCCCTCAATTTTATTTTGGGGGAAATGTGCTGAAGAACCTAGAGCTTTTTTTTTTAGCACCTTATATCAAAGTAATGAAAATGGGTATGATGATTACATGTGCAAATGTACAAAATCAACTACAAAGATACATCATTCCAAAATTACAGAAAAAATTTAAAGCATGCATTTAATTCTTTAAAGGGTTGCTGAATGCTTCCCCTGAAAAAAGGTGGCTGTTTTCAAAATCAGCAACTGCTGGTGAGGATTTCTTGGCACAGTTATGACCAGCATGTTATTGCTGCATCTTCCTGATAATCTCAGCTGACACCGGGGGATGGAAATTGATTGTATGGTGCCGCAGGCCCTGAGCTGTCTTGTAACTCTTACCACAACGACATTTGAATGGTTTGCGGACACGAATCTGTGTTCTGTGACCATTCTTAGCGTGGTACTTTATGCCATTCACATTCTGTGGAGAAGACAAAAAGATCACCTATTAGATGCAATCAAAGTGTCAGACAGGGGAAAACCTTGGTGTGGGTCTGGATTACAACTGGACATCTCCTGGATGGCAGGAGTGTACCTAGTAGGCTTTGCAAGAACTCCATTTCAAGCAGTCTAATGTAATTGTGGGCTGTGCAGACTGGGTCGCAAACTATGCCCTTACTCTGAAAATGAAAGTACTGGCTTCCTCAAATTCTACGCAGAATATATATTTAAGACTGTATAAGTAAGCACTTTCCTCTGCCTAGAACTTTGCTTCCCCTGTGGATTTTTCTACTTGGAAGAGTGTTAACAACAAACAATTATATAACATATCCTTAGGGTGGCCAAAAAACTGTCTTTTTAAAGAAAAAACACAGGCAATAGAATTGAAGACATCTATAAATCCTTGATATAGAAACACAGCTCATGTTTCGCTTCCAGACAGCTGTGAGAAGAACCTATCTTACGTGCCCAAATCATGCCCTAGCATAGTTGTGTTAAATAAGCACCTATGGGTAGACTGGGCCTTACGTTTATGTACTGCATTTCAAACATACAATAAACTTTAAAAACTTAGGGAAGTCTCAGCAACATAAGAGTTCCAAACTTCAAAGTGGTGTACAAATCCCAAGTGAAACAAAATATCAAAATGCTGTCTGGTTTTCTACTAACTGGTTTTGCTGTAAGACTCCATGCCTAGAATCACTCCTACAGACTTACTTTACTATTGTTCATCCCAATTAAATGCTGAGAAAATAGGTATTGAGTAACTGATGGAAGATTAAAGAATAAATAGCAGAGGTGGTGTTAGGGCATGGGTCTCAATTCTCAAGTCAGCTACTGCCAGATTTGGGAATAAGGGAAGAGAAAAGAAAGGGCTTGAGACAAAGTTGTTGAGAATTGATTACTGGGAAGAGTAGGCTGTTTCCTAAAGTATTCTATGAATTTAGTCCCAATGAGCCTAGTCCTAAGCCCACCTGAAGGATTCCAACACAATGGTCTTGAACTTTATTCGTAAGATGCCCTTACTGAGCTCCCACATATAGGGATGGACAGCTGTTGTTTCATGAGCTAGATCTAGCACACTGCCTGGCCCACAGTAGATGCTCAACAAGCATTTGTGAGTGAATTTGTTAGAACATGGTTCACTGTTCTGGAGTAAGTTGGGAATTGCCATTAAAATGTGTTGAGTGGTTATTACTATTTACATTTCCCTTTTAGAGATTCATAATGCACATTAATACTTTTTAAAAGTCCTTTGGTAGAGAATCCCACTTGACTTAGTTGAACCCACGGGTGCCAAACGGCAACTCCAGTTGGCTGTGTTCAGAGTCGGACTGACCGTTGTCCACCAAGTCAAAGCACAAGGACAAATACCCTCTGCCCTGAACTTGGCTCTCGGCCTTCTTCACCTTTGTTTCTGTCCATTCATCAGTCCCTCCCTGCAGGGCAAGGAAACCCCTCACTGTTGTTCTAGAGGCATTCTGGGGATAACGTGCTGTGGTGCGCTATCGGGAGAGCAGGGACAGTGGCAGAATCAGACCCATTAAGATGATGGGTAGATAACCCCTGCCAGCCTCCTGCTGTTCCAGCCATCCCAACGGAAGCTGAGGGATTTGAGTAAAAGCCAACTTCTGTGTCGAGCCTGAGCTGACCTCTTACTGCAACTGCATGAGACACCCACGCGAGAACCACCTAGCTGGTGCCCGGCAACCCACAGAACCATGACAGATGATAACAGTTTTAGAAAAGCACCATCGGCTTTCTAAGTAACAATATAGTAGGAAGTCTCTTGGATCACAAAAACTAGAAATTTGCATTTGTCTGCTTGCTAATAGCCCATTTATTAGCTCAACAGATATTCACTGAGCACCTAGTAGGGTCCTTTTCTGTAGATGAAAGGTGACTCAAACATTTCATGTCCTTGATTTCACAGGGAACTTGTTGCACGATGGGTCAATAAATATCCAGCTACCCCTGTGTCCCAGTACCACGGACATTCGTCAGAAAATAGGGGGAACCCAAAATAACATTTGACCAACAAGCTTAAATACTCCATCCAGGCCTGATTTTTTATAATTAGTTAGGTGAAGGGAAGTTTGAAACCAGAAATTGCTAAAGCCACAAGAAGCCAGTCCAAAATGACCAGATCCAGTGTTTGCCAGAAGGACAAGCCCAAGGTTGAGGTGATTTCAGCAGGTTCTGTGGTCTGTTCCCAGCTTGACTGTAAACACCGTATTGTGTGTCTGGCCATGGGACTGTGAGGAAAACACAGCTAACTCCATACATTTGCTTTATTACTCTGGAAAAATCAGTAAGCCAATTGCACATGTGGAAACACGTGGCATTTCCAGGGTTGGCTGAAGAACCTAAAAAACCCACGTTAACTCTGTTGCTGTGATTTACAACGTTCACGAGTGTCAGTGGGACAGCCTTATCACAAATGTTAGTACAAGCTCCAATGCGATTCACCGTCTGCCCCATCTGTTCATTCACATATAGCAATGGGAACTTTCTAACACTTGGGATTTAAAAAGATTCACTGACATTTATAATTACAGAGATCCTGAAAGAAGTTTGGTCTTTCAGAAATACGAACAAAAATAAATAATGGCACGCAACTTGAAAACCAAATGCTTCAATCCTCTGGTTTCTGAAAAGAGGAAGGGAACTAATTTCGAAAGGGCAAGGGAGAAAAAGGAAGGGGGGGAAGGAAGGGCAGTAACAAGAGCTGCTCATGCTGAGTATTTGATGTCTCGTTTCTTAACCAGTACTCATGTTTTAGAGAAACAGACACTCCGAGAAGGTGAGTGAGCAGGGGAGTGATAGACCTGAGACCTGGGATAGGAACCCAGGCATGCCTGATTCCAGAACCCACATTTCCCCCAGAATTCCATGTACCTGAAGTGCTAGGTACTCAGTAATTAGTACAACCAGTTGGTGGTCTTTGAAAAATCTTAAAAGTTGGGAAGGATTGGGACAGGTCACTCCATCTGGAGAAAATGGTCTATGAATTACAGTGGTCTGACACGGGGCTACCATGTGGAGGAAAGGGCTGGGCAGGAGGTCCAAGGGAGGGCCTGACGTGGGGGGCCAGGCAAGGATGGCATCAGTTCATTTCCACGCCAGGTTCTACCATCAGGAACTACCTGCCCTAATGAGGGAACTGAACCAGTCAATGGACAACAAACCGTTTAGAGGCGCCTCTCAAAATGCCACTCCAGATCAAATCATGAAACAAAGTCTGGGCGCCAAGCTGGGCGTTCTACATAAGGAGATGTTCTACATAAAGGAGAGGACGGAGTCACAGGGCTTTGATGAGGAAGAAAAAAGAAGAGACCGAAGCTGGGGTGGGTGGGGGTGGTAATGTCAGCATGGCAAGTAAAGCCTCTTGCAGCAGCGTGGTGACATCAAGCAGCCCACGAGCTGAGAAAGCGAGTCGCTCCGGACCGGACTCAACACGCGGGATGAGTCAGGCGGGAATCCCATTTTTTTTAAACTCGCTCTATTAAAGCAATCTGTGTCCAGGGTAGGCAACTGCCGAAATTTAGAAAATACAAAGGGACATAAAGAACAGGTATAATCACTAACATCTTCCAGTATTTTCCCCTGAGAGAAAACGAGATTGGATTCATCATTACATATTTTTTTGAAAGGATTTTGTTGGCAGGATTTTATTACATTTCCCTATTGTTAGAAATTTAGTATTTCCCAAATTTGTGCTGACTGTAAGTAATGTGATGAATACCTTGTATATCAAGTTTTGCATCCCTGGTGATGTGCCTGGGATACATTTCTTAGACAATTATGGAGCTAAGGAATACAGATACTTTTTAAAAGTTCTGATTATTTACTGCCAAGTTGCAACCCAGAAAGGTGGTCAGTTATGCCCCCAGCAGGGCTTCTGATGGGACCCTTAGGGAGAGGCAAGGAGGTTTCGATCCACTGAGCGGGGAGAATGGCTGAAGTGCCCTTCTCAGAAAACCTTCAGCAACACACCTGCCTGGCTGTGTATCTAGACATCAGAGGCCAAGCTTCCTTCATGGTGCTGAAACCATAGCGTTCCCCAGGTAGCGCAGGGACCCTTTCAGAGAAACTTCCCAGGGGACAGCTTGTTCTGCTTTCTAGTTCTTAAAAGTAGTAAAATGCCTTTAATTCTAATAACTCTAATATTAAAAACTATCAAAGGAAGCACTTCAACCCATCTTTTGAAGCCATTCCCAATTATAAGCTGGGGAGTCCTCTCTCTCTCGTCTGAAGTCTGAAAAAAAAAAAGTGCCTAGCACCAAGGTGGACGGGATCAGATGTTCACCCTGGAACGTGTCTGAGACAAATCCAACAGAATGAATCATCCAATTGCTTTGGGGTTCTGGTGGTCAGCTGGGGGGGGGCCCACACTGTCCTCTTCCCCACGCATTTTGCCTCTGTTCCTTTATCTTCAGAGTATCTACTTGCCCAAGACCTGTGCCTGGTGCTGAGGAGGGGTCTATGAGCTAAACGGACCCTTGGGGTGATAAGGCAGTAAGTGTTCTCTAGTGATATGAACGGAGCATGTAGAAAGGTCAGGGGATAGAACTTCATTCTATGAGTGGGGACTCAGTCTGGGAAACTGGTGAGGGCTTTCCAGAGGAGGTGGCATTTGAGCTGTGCCTTGAGAAATGAGGGGAATTCAAATGAGATGTACTGATGGAAGAGGGGAAGGGGGCATCCTAGGCAACGGGATTAATATGGGAAACAACATGGAGACTCAGCTGTCCTGCTGGGCCCCTCTCCTGCCCTGCTCAGTAGGAAGTCTGGAAAGTTAGATACCTCATCTTTTGCTTCTGCAAATGCCAAGAAATGGTGAGAAGAGCTGATCTGGAGTCCGTGCCCAAGAGGCTAAGTGGTTAGAGACTCTCTGCCAACAGCGGGAAAGGAATGAGACAAGTCTGAAGTGAGCCCTGGGAATAAACAACATGGCGGCACTTCTGGATTCCGCCTGACCCCACAGCACACCAGCTCATTAGACCCTCCTCAAACCAATACCCAGTCCAGCAATCCTGCAGTCAATAAGATGCAGTAACTACACGAGAGAACATCACTGCCCTGTGCCCAGTAACTTCCCAGCAGAAAGGTCACACTAGGGAACATGACCACTCTCCTCAAGCAGACGGTTAGGAGGAGTGGTTACATGTTTGTCCTTGTCCCATGTATCATGACCAGGCATTCTGGCCCAGAAAAGGAAACTCACACTTCCCTCATGGAAATCGGGACCACTACTTGCCGCCCATGTCATTTGTCAGTTGGTGGTGCTGAAGCAGGCAGCCTCCGCAGCCCAGGCCTCACTCAATTTTCTTTTGGCCTTTGGGGCAGAAAGAGCACTCAAGTCCCCATCAACCCAGATGTAGACAACTGCAGGAGAAATTGCTGGAAACCCAGGAAAAAAAAAGGAAAAAGAAAAAAGAGAAGGGGGGGGGGGGGGGGGGGGGGGGGGAGTTTGTGAGGAAGGAATGAAGCTGGTGGGAAGGCGGGAGTGCCTTTTGCTCTTCAGCCAGAATAAAGGCTGTGGCTTCCCCCCCCCCAACCCCCCTTTTCTGGGCCAGCCTCAGTCTGGCTCATATCTGCTCCCTCTCTGAACACAGTGGATGTGCATGACATCCCTTAAACAGCGTCTGGATGCTTGAGAGAAGGCAGCCAGCGGCCCAGCCCCGAGGAACGGCTCTGTGAAGCCGCGGGGAGAGACGTGGCATCTGGAGAGCAGGTAGGAATTGAGAACAGAACCCTCTCGGTCTAGCTTTCTCCACTTTGAAACAAACAAAAAAAAAAAAAAGAAGGAAAACACTCTGCAGTGCCGGGGCTACCTTCCGGAAAAACGAGCCTGTCTGGCAATCCCTTTGCTTTCTGGCCTCTTGAGGTAACCACCTGGTGGCCTTTCCCCCTCTCCGCCTTCCACGCCTTCCACAAGTCTGACACAGAAAACCGACGTGCGCCACTCTGTGCGCCACTCTGAGTCCCGTCCTGCCCTGAGCGGCTCCCGAGCCCTGAGGGGATCCTCTCGCCCCCGCCCAGGCATCTTCGTTTTAAACAGAGCATATCCGGCCTTTCCATGAGAACATCGTCGCCTATTTTCTACAGGCAAAGCCTCGGCCACTTTTAGATCAGCAGTCGGTACAAAAAATACTGAAATAGGGGTTGTTTTGTTTTGTTTGGTGTTCAGGGACCCGTTTCAGAGCCGTATGAGAAGTGCTTAGGCTATCGCACATCTTTTAAGCCTTTTTAAAAAAGTCAGCCTGCTGAGCTCTGGGTAAATTAGCATATTGTCAAATGTACCACACATAGGTTCCTGATTTTTAGATTTCCATCTCCCAGCTGGATTTTAAACAGCTGCAAACGCCTCAGGAGAAAGTGTGCAAATTTGCTTTTTTAAGGTGCCCTGTGGACCAACCCTTGAATGTTGTGTTTTTTCCCTTTGAGTTTTCTTAATAGAAAATTTAGTGTCCCTGGCCGCGCGTGACACCCAGTCAGGCTCTCAGAGACACGGGTTCTGTGTCCTCTGTCACCGACAGAGCGCTGAAGTGGGCAGTTTGGTGAGAAAAATATCAAAGCCCCTTTTCTCCTGATCTTTCATGCCGGTGGTGGGGTCGCGGGGAAGGGAGCAAGAACTTCCTGGGCTGAAAGCTAAAAACCCTCCGTCTACCACCTTTAAGACTTCAAGGTCGTCCTCCGTGAGCCACCTGCATAAGCCGACTGCTGGGGAAGGTGTGTGGCAAATAAACAGGCGACATGCTTGGTATTCTGATAGGACAGGAGCTTGAAGAATGTCAAAACCACGATCCTCCTACCAAACAAACCCTTCTTTTGACCTATAGCTTCCACCTGGATCAGCAAAAGGGACAACCCCACCAAACACCCAGAACCCAGGGGCCTGCCTGTCCCTAGGCCCACGTCTCCGTGAGGACCAGGCACCGGTCGGCCCAGGGGAGGGAGGCTCTCTCCAGAAGTGAGGAGCTGCTCCCCGATGGGGGCCTGCCGGTTCCCATGCAGTTAATGCGGTTATGCCAAGGGAGGTGGTCCTGCTTTTACCTTGTATCTCTTTTTACATCCAGGAACCGGGCAGGCAAAAGGCTTCTCCTCCCCTCCGTTCATGCACATGGAGCTGAGGATGGCTTCAGAGCTTATGGCGCTCTCCGTGGTCCAGGACTCATCGCTGTCCGACTCCTCGTAATCCACCTCCTCCTCGTCGTACTCGCTGCCTGCAGGGCCAGAGAAGGGCAAGGACAGTCAGCAGCCGTCCTGGCCTGTGCTTCCCTCCAGTCTGCTCCCCCGCCAGCCCCAGGATAGGAGGCATGGCAGTGACCAGATGGGCCTCCTGCCCCGGGGGAGAGCACTCCAGTGAGGGCGGAGACGTGCAGATTAAGGGTTTCCCAACCATTCATGGCCGGGAATTAGCTGAGCAAGAGCTTGAACCTGACTCTGTGGCAGGCCAGTCTGTGACGCAGAGGTGCTAGGGAGGCTGTGAGGCCCACACCGAGGACAACCGAGGACGACAGACACCCCTGCCCCAACACACACACACATGCTGTGGCTGACATTCCATGTTTCACGCTTACCGGCGTAGTAAATGCAGAAGTCTGTGGGACGGGATTACATTTTACACTTATTTTTTTTTTTTTTTAAAGATTTTATTTATTTATTTGAAAGAGAGAGAATGAGAGAGAGCACATGAGAGGGGGGAGGGTCAGAGGGAGAAGCAGACTCCCTGCCGAGCAGGGAGCCCGATGTGGGACTCGATCCAGGGACTCCAGGATCATGACCTGAGCCGAAGGCAGTCGCTTAACCAACTGAGCCACCCAGGCGCCCACATTTTACACTTATTAGGTATCTACACTTCGGTGGAAATTAATTTCAAATCTTCTTCTTTAGAGCTTGAGCCAAGACAACCATGAGGAAATTTGGAACTAAAAGGGGGTGACCCCAAGCTAGGGAGCAGGGGGACAGAAACGCCTGAAGCTCTGAGCCAAACTCAAGGTCAGAATACAAGGTCCCAGCCCATGGAAGACCACGGGAGCCCAAACAATTCCTGACCACATCTGTCCCCAGGGAAGGACACCTGTCTCTCTGGCCACATACAGCATTCCCCGGGAGGGTGGGCTGTCCCATCCCAGCTCAGATGGGAGGAGGGAATTCACTTGTATTCCCAAGGTTAAGAGCTCTGCTCAGAATGGAGTTAAAAATCTACTTCACGGACTTCTGTTCAGGACGGTGGGGATGGAGAAGCACTTCAACAAGCAGCCGCTTTTTGCTCTTTTTTAATGAGGCCCAAAGCATTTTGAGCTTTTGCACAATGCAACCCTGAAGGACATAATTCTACAGATCATAAACAGTGTAAAATAATATGTTGACAAGTCTTAATGCATTTACAAGCCCCATGGAATAAATAGGAATTATAGCACAACATTAATAAGAATTATATGGTAGCAATTACAGTTGTGAAATTCATCCCCCAGGTGTGAGGCTAAACGGCACCAGGGGCCTGCCTGGGTGCTCCGTGGTCTGTCTCTGCTACATCAATTATTTCAACACCAAATATTGGCATTTTTATTGGGTTTCATTTTAATAGGCATTAATAAGATTGTTTGAAGAGCCAACTGAGCCAGGCAAGGACGCCGGCCTCTGAAGCGAACACTTAAAAGGACCCAAGAAGGAAGGAAGGGACCTCAAGTTGACTGACTGCCCCTTGTGTTTCGGGCACATTCGATGCATTGTCTCACTGAATTGGCCAGTGGCCCTGTGAGGTGGGCGGGGGCGGGGGGGGGGAACTGTCACTTCCCTGAACACAAGGAAACTGAGTCCAGAGAGGTTCAAGAGCTTAGGCATTTTCTATTGGCTCTTTGGGGACACTGCTTTCCCCGTCTTGCTTCCCAGCCGCCAATGCCAGCAGTAACCCGAGGCTGGCCCTTGCAGCCTCCTTTGAGTTGCTAATTCTTCACCGTCTACCACTCAGATGGAATTCAGAGCAGTCTGTTTTGAAGCCTGTTTAGAAACTCTTGGGTGGTGCAGAAAAAAACAATTTGGCAAAAGGAGGTTTTGGAAATTAAATGTGGGTTTCAGTAACTCTGTCGTGTTCGGCTGTAGCCTCCCGAAAGAAGAGAAAGAAGAGACCCTGTTTGGAAAGGCTTGTATGAGACGGTGCAGGGGTGTGCTCGGCCACGTTTCTAAGTCTGTGAGCAAATTTCGCGATCTGTTTTTAAGTAGGGCATTGTTTAGGACATTTTACTCTTAAACAAATGCCACATGCTGGTGTCCTTTAAATTGCTTGTTAGAAAACTATAAATGCTATTTCACAAAGCTCCGCCAGCCGGACTTCAGAAAGTAGAATGACTAATTTACCCATCTAATTGGGCTAATTTGTGAACCTGAATACCAGGAACCACGCAACATTTACACCTGGGGGGCGGGGGAGCCTCAGACCACGGGAGGGCCTAATGAAGCCCAGAAGATAGAACTTCAAAACTCCACTGGATCAAAAGGAGCCAGACCCTGAGGGCTTGATGCTGTGGACACAGTCACCTGGAAACCATGCGGCATCCAGCCCCCAGTGGGGCAGGTAGGGGGCCGCCAGTGGGAGTGATCACCAGCGTGGGGACGCCAGGCAGAACATGGCACTTCCCCTGGCTAACTGGGCCACCCCCTCCAGGCACTGCTATGCTACAGGGTCCTCTGGGTGCTTTGTGAAACTAACCATCTCCCTGGGTGGGGGATCAAGAAGGACCTGTTTATACTTAATTGTCTTATAACAAAGAGCTGTGTGCAGACCTGGGTTCCTATCTTGGCTGGGCATGTCTGCTGAGTGACCAGCTCCTGTCATCCACTTTCCCTTCTATGAAATGGGCACAAATCTCTTCCTTGCAGCTTAAGGATTAGAATTCACGTCTAGAGAACATCTGGCACAGGAGGACCTGCCCACAGTAAGTGCTCAAAAAATGGAAAACAGCGTAATACCATTTTTATAATAACATTACATGTACATATTACATATATTTTTTAGAAAGGCCTCTTGTGAAACGAAACAAAAACTAACATAATTCTGAAAGATATGAGAATCTCCACTAGAAGAAATACAAGTGGGACTTCGTATCGAGACAGGTGCAGTGTGGCCCTACTCTGCCACTGACCAGCTGTGTGACCCCAGGCAAATGATGCCACCTCTCTGGTCTTTAGACTCCTCATCTGTGAAATGGGCCAATACTACTAACCAGCTCTTAAGATCGTGGTGAAGAATAACTGAGTTCCTATTTTTAAAGCAATATACTGAGAACAATGCCTGGCTGGGAAGCATTAAAGGAGTATCTGGTATATAAACGAGTAAAAGGTCACAAGAGCAGTTTCCTTTTTTCACCCACTGTTCCCTTGCTCTTGGGGGGACTCCTTTTTTCAAGCAGAAGAGTGTGTGGAGGGGCTCCACTGCTCCTCTTAACCGTACCCCCCACACCAGCCTGTCATCACACAGAGCCGGGAGCAGGTGTGAGGCCAGGCCTGCCCGTCAGCCGCTGCCTTTCACTCCGCGGCCAGAGAGCCCGCTGCAGGTGGAGACAGGCCGCACTGTTCTCCAAACGCGACGGCAGCCGCGTGGTGCTCACATCTGCAAAACTGGCCCGGGGGGGCCTGCAGACAACATCTGCCGACAACCGCTCTTCGTCGGCTTTCAAACATCGTGGAGCTCTAGGAAGAGCTCAGCCGAAACTGAAGTTACGTCTGCAGTTACAAAAACATCTGGGCCAGTCCTCTCTCTGCTTCGCTTTATTCGTTTCTTCATGTCTTACCAAGGAGAACAGTAAACCCCAACCTGGACCATTTGCCCTGTCTGCTTCATCTGCGAGTTTCAAGACTAACTTCAGAATACATGAAGTCCTGGTAGTTTCCAGACCTTTGCTAGAGAATGTTCCCGCCCACTGCGGGGAAAGCAGGATGGAGCAAGGCCGGTTCCCCCAGCAGTGGCCTCCCAACAATCTGATCCTACATCCCAGTATAAAACTGAGTATGAACGTGTTTATTGTAAACGGCATGTATGTGTACACTAATATGTAACTGTACAAAACAGGCAAATAAAAGGATGAGGATAAAAGAATTTAATAAGTAAATGTATTAATAGTTCTAATGGGTATTTTATGAAGTGTAAAGGTCTCATGTCTCCTTTCTCTGTGCCCACTGTGGGGCCCAATGCCCTCCAGGCCGGCTGGAGGGGTCCAATGGGACACATCACAGCCAGCGGCTTGAAATGAGGCTTCAGACTCCCCTAGGGGAGCAGGAGGTGACTCGCATTCATTCACACAGCAAACGCATCCAACACTGGCCACGGGCGGTGCGGGTCATCTCTGAGGCAGCATCTAACCCCTCTCCTATCAGCCTACAGAAGGGGCCAGGCCCCAAGCCAGCAGGCAGAGAGATGACAACTTGAAACAAGACGAGTTTCTTGTTCTGAGCCGCCACCACCCAGAATCCATCAATGTTAATTTTCTGCATAATTTTCTAAACAGAAAGAAGTTTAAAAGTATTTCCTTGGTGTAAAAGAGGGGGTTAAAAAAAAAAAGCAAAGCCAAACCAACAGTCTACCTATCGTTGTAACTGGGGCAGGGAATGGGGAGGAGAGGATTTTGGAGTGTGTGAGTCACAGGAGGAATCAGCCCCTCTGGGGCCCAGAGCAGGTAGGTGTCCTGCAAGGCCGCCCTCTCAGAAAGCTCTGCTGAGGAATGCTGGGCCGTGGAATCCGAATTCCGACACGAGAAGGGACTCCCGGGCCACCGAACCCCGCGTGCAGCTGGTCCATAGTGGTCGATGCAGGGGGCCTCCCTTCTCAGGGCTCTCTGGCTCCCTGCCTCAGGACTCCAGGCAGGAAAAGGTCACACTCTTTAAACGTCTTCCTCCCTTCTTCTCCCCCCGTCCCCCCAACAAGGCAGCCCCGGATCCCGCAAGGGCCCCACTGAAAGGGACGTGGCTCTCAGTCACAGAACAGAAAAACACCTGCTATGTGCCTTCACCCCCTCCCCACACTTACTGTTTCGAAGGGCCCAGAGGAAGGCTTCCTCACAACTAAAGAGAATGCCTACAGACTTAATTACGAAAAAGAGATGAAAACTGCTGGCCGGTTTCGTGGCTTCCAGCAGTGGCCCCCGTGCGCTGGGCCGTGCCACCTGGGAAGCGGACGGTGCGGAGACATGGCCCCTGCATTCTGAAACACACATCGGTCGGCCTGATCAGATTTCTCTACTTGACAAACCCGCTGCTCTCTATTAGAAGAGAGACACCCTCCCAGATCTGCACCTCAACAGGGCCCGGAAACGGAGGAGACAAAGGACAGGCTGGGCTGCTGGGCCCACAGGTGGAGCTTGGCCCAAGCAGCCTCGTTGTTGAGACGGTCACTGTTTTTGCTGATGCTCCAGCTGCGAGGCTCCGTGGCCATGAGGGCTGTCCCAACACGAGCTCTCCCAAGCGGCCTGTTCGTTTCAGGGCACAAATGAGAAGGTTTTAGGAAGGTACTGATGACACAAGAACACTGCCTGCTTTTGCTTAGCCTCCTTCTAAGTCATTTGCTCCCCCAATTCTGACCCTTCCTGTATACCCAAACCCCTGTGTTTACTTGTATTTCTTTTTAAGATTTTATTTATTTATTTATTTGAGAGACAGAGAGAGCATGAGCAGGGGTGGGGGGCAGAGACAGAGGGAGAAGCAGGCTTCCCGCCGAGCAGGGAGCCCGACGCGGGGCTTGATCCCAGGACCCTGGGACCATGACCTGAGCCGAAGGCAGACGCTCAACGACTGAGCCACCCAGGCGCCCCTTGCTTGAATTTCTTAATGAGAACCGTAGCTAAGAAGGAGCAAGTTGTGTTTTACACGTGCTGTTCTGGACCCGGAAAGAGTTGGGAGCCGCCTCTGCCCTCCAGGGTGGGCACTCCCCACCCCCCGACCGCGACCACCTTTGTTTCTGCTTCAACAGAGCGCAGAGCCGGGCTTTGGGGCTCCGGGAGATGAGGGTGTGCTGAAGGCCGCCCGGCTAGACACAGGGACTTGGCTGCACTGGGACTTGGCGATTCAGTCCCAAAGCCTGTGCTCCTTGTCTTCACACTGAGTATCGGCCGTATGAGGGACACCAAGATGTGACCCTGGGAATCCGGAAGAGGAGGAAAAAGGGACACATCGTGTGGGGTAACTCCCATGACACGGGGGCCTGCGGGGAGCGGTGGGCTGTGTCTCGGACACGCAGTGGCGGGACCCGGCCCTCCTGGGGGGCCACGGTCCAGTCTTCCAAAGAAGAGCTACAGGAGCTGTTTTATCAGGCTCTTCTCCATCTTAGACATTATGAACTTTAAAATAACATGCAGCAGTGTCAGAGTTTCTGTAAGGAAACGTAATTTCACCGTGCACTGTCCCACACAGACACTGGCCGCCACTCCTGTCCCTCGGGCGGAGTTTTCCATCGTCCCCGTCCCCAGCTGCACTGTCCGCACGTGGGGCTGAGCTGGGCGGGACAGCAGCTCAGACACGCAGCCCCCAGAGCCCCTCTCGGCGGCTCCGCTCAGGAAATGAGCACAACCTGGCAGACAGGATTTCATGAGAAGACAATTACGTTCTGCAGGATTGCCAGAAAAAGCCTACTGGTTGTCGGCAAAGGAAGAAAAAGCCCGAGCTGGTCTCATGAATCACGTGAAAACACAAGGTGGTTGAGAGCCTCTGTATACACAGACTTGCAGAGTCGCCCCCCTGCACCCACATCACCGCCCGGGAGCCCTGCTGAGAGCCTCTGCCAAGCTCACTGTCACTCGCCCCAGGAGCCCCTTCAAATCCTGTCCACCTGCTCACCTGCCCTGTGTTCACCCCGTTACTCTGTGCACGTGGCCTGCTCTCCATTTCAGCCCCTCTAGTAGTCTCATTCCTTGTATTCATAAACATAAAACACTGACATACAGATAGATAAAAATAAGTCAACCTTTTCCAGAAACCCAACACACCACATTTTTCCTATAATGCAGATCATTAATATTCATGCAAAAGTGATAACTGCAGTGACAGCAAATTAAAAACTCTCCTGGGGTGTCAAATTCTGGCAAATACATTAGCTAAGAGTTGCCTCTCTGCCTTATAGATTTATCATTATAAATTAGCTTTAATTGGTACTGACCCACTTTATAGGAGCTGCAGCAGCAACAGTCAAAATGAATTGGCAACATTACGATTTTGATGGAAGACATGCTAATGGTTCCAGGGACCACGTGCCCAGCCTTGAAAATGCTTGACCTCCTTGCTCCTGGCCTCAGCTTGCTCCTGGAATGGCACCCTCCCTCATCTGCTCCCGAACTATGGAACTGGTCCTGGCTCTCCTAGCCAGAAGTACCCTTTCCCTCATAGGACTCAACCCTTTCTAACTTATTTGGAGGCGTTTGGTCGTTATCTTTGATAATGTGCCCAGGGCGGTGCTTGCACTTAAGGAGCCAACGACACGTGTCTGTTGAATGAATTAATGGGGAACAGACTTCATGGGTTTTAGTAGTAGAAGGGGACCCAAGATTACACAGTTTGTACTCTTGACCGTCTACAGTCTTAGAAAAAGGGAATAAATTCTATTACCTGCCTGCTTAAAACTCTCTAGTGGCTTCCCATACCAAGGAGTAACCCACTGCCTGATCATGACCTTATTCCATATCATACTTGTTTGGAACTTTAATACCTGAAGGACTTTTTTTTTTTTAATAAGAAAACTTAAATATTTGTATTTTGTTTAGTGCTAAATTTTACATCTATAAGCCTATTTAACAAATATTTCTAAATATCCAAATACTATTAAGTAAATCAAAAAATTTTTTTAATGTAAGCTCTGTGCTCAATGTGAGGCTTGAACTCATGACCTCAAGGTCAAGAGATGCATGCTCTACCAACTGAGCTGGCCAGGCACTCCCAAAAATATAATTTTTAAAAATATAATACTCTTATACATTTAAGTATTAATTACAAATCTGGTCAAATTCCACACATTTCAACAAAATTGTGCTGACTCTACCATTTAAGTAGTTAAGCTTTAAAATACCTTAAAGACCGACAAATCAGACAAATGATCGCAACGACTATAAAACCTACATTTAACCTCAAATGATCGCAATGACTGTAAAACCTGTATTTAATCATTTTTCATGATTTTCATCCTTATCTTTGACCTTCCTGGGATTACCAGAACCTGGCAAGACCTACAAAAACAGGAGCTGATTTTGGCCAGTGGAAGGGAGGGGTTCTGAGTTACTGACCCACTGACGCTCGGTCAGGTTCAAGAGTGAGCCTGCATTTCCTGGGCTGGACGCCTGGGATCTTCACTCAAGCTTCACCTGCTCAATAGACAGGATTTTTAAAGCCTGTGTCTTTCTTGCCCCATCATGTCTTCAATATAATCACTAGGGCCACTGGAGATAGCATCTCCTGGGGAAAAGGATTCCCTCCCAAGGCACATGGCTCTTCCCCGCATCTTGCAACCCTCCCTGGCGCAGACCCCCTTCCCGCCGTTTGTGATAGGCTGCTAGCTGGTCTCGCCTATGCTCACCGCAGTTCCTACTTTCCCTGCAACTTCGGGGCTTACTCCTAACTCCCTGCCAATCTGCTGACAGAGGTGGAGAAAAAGACAGAAGTCCACTTTACAGAACACAATGCCACCTACGCCAACGCACCCCAGGGAGAGGTGAGAAACAGAAACACGTCCTGTTATTTCGACCGTTCTTCTATTACAACTGCTTCTGGACACACTTTACATTACCTTCTCCACGTGCAGTATCATTTTGGACTCATTTCACAGATTCAATTAATTACCAGTCATCATCATATTCCTTGATGCTCAAATGACTACAACTTGGCCGCTGAAAGCCCTTTCAGGTGGTCCTCTGACTTTACAGTGTTTTCTCTGTTATTAATTTACATTTTCTTCTCTTTGATCAAAGTTATCATTGCACACAGTAAAAAGTTAGTTGGATAGTTCTTCGTGGCTGACAATGAAAAAGAGGGGTCCTCTGTCTCATCCTCCCTCTGCCCCCCTCCTCCCTGCTCCCCACGCTTACATCTCTCTACCTGGGATTCGCCTCATGGCTTCTAAACAGCACGAGTTTACCACTCCTTTTTGATGTTCTGTTTTGGATCCCTACTGACTATGCATGATAAGAATTTTGGTCCTTGGGGTGCCTGGTTGGCTCAGTCAGTGGAGCATGCAACTCTTGATCTTGGGGTTGTGGGTTGGAGTCCCACGTTGGGTATAGAGATTACTTAAAAAGGTAAAATCTTAAAAAAAAAAAAAAAAGCTTTTTGGTCTTTTACACACATCCAAGTCTGCTCTGCACTTCCCCTTCTCCTTGGAGAATTGCACTACGACACTCAGTTTCATCGCTGTTCAATGTTTGCATTATCACCACACTGGCCCACTCAGTGAGCTGTGACCACATTTTTGTTGTCCTAGGAGTTAATCAGCACATTTCCGGAGCCTATGTGTCCTCTTCCCCATCCTCATCGTCACAAGGGCAGCTAACACTTACCTGGGGCTCCCCACGTGCCATTAACTCATGTAAAACTCGCAACAACACTGAGACGCTGCTAATAGGATTATCTTCACTTGACATAAAACAGAGGCTCGGAGAGGCAGACTGCCTGGTCTGAGGCTGCAAAGCTTCTCCACGGTGGAGCAAGGGTTCCACCCTGGCCACCTGGATCGGGAGGCTGCGTTCCTAACCAGTATACTGCACTGCTCACTTGAATTCATCCCAAACTCAGCTCAAATGTCACCACCTCCAAGAGGCCAGCCCTGATTACCCGACTACTTCTACAGGCACCATGTCCTCCCCACTGCGTGCCTTTCTTACAGCATATCCAACTTTCTAAATGATCTTGTTCTTGTCTTTGTTAGCTTTCTTCCTCACCAGGAAGCAAACTCCACATCACTGAATTGCTGGAGTCTTTAAAAGTGCCTGGCCCGCAGTAGGCACTCAATATACATTTGCTGAAGGAAAGGCGAGGGCAACAACGTCAGGCTTTCCGACAGCCGAGCCATGCTGCCCAACTACCTGCTGATGTCACTTGGGGTGGAGGAGGGTGTGTGGAGGGAGAAACTCAAGCGTGGGGGCAAAGCGAAGATACAAAGTAATTAGGGATCTGAGATGCAGGTTCCCCCGCTTAATGGCAAATGAGATGCACAAATCCAATTCCCTGTCACCTGCCTCTGTGTTGTTTTTTTTTTAAAGATTTTATTTTTAAGTAATCGCTACACACAACATGGGGCTCGGATTTATGACCCCGAGATCAAGAGTCGCACGCTCCGCTGACTGAGCCAGCCAGGCGCCCCACTCTGTGTTTTTTGACAAAGTTGGAAGGGTTACAGGTAGCCACACTTCCCACCAGGACACTGACAAAAAGGGGAGCCCTGGAGAAATGCTTAGGCTGCCTCCCCCCACCCCCCCTGCCCCCCGCCAAAAACCTGCCAGCGTTGTAAACAGAGCAGACTCCGCCAGGAGGGCACAGCCCTACCTGCCGCCGGACCACCGCCAGCAGGGCGAGGGCTAAGGTGTGTGCGGAGCAGGTGGTGACCACCCCCCACCCCCCCAGCCCCCCCCACCTCCCTGGCTCCTTCATCCTCCATCAGGGGAGTGGGGAGGATGTCGCTCTAACTCCATGGGCTGTGCCTTAATTTGAGGTCACGATCAAGGCTGTAGCAATCAGCATCTTCTAAAAATTGGAAATTCAGATTTTAAAGCCATTCCATGAGGCAAGAGCAAGCAAGTCTGTATTTGAATAGGCACATTCTCAGAAAAAGATGAAAAGAAACACATAGAAAAACTGGCCCCTTTCTCATTAATCCTTCATTGTTATGTCTCTTGATCCTTTTCTTTTCTTCTCTTTGAGACTTCAGAGAAGCGTTCTGTACTTTCTTGTGACCTACTTGTTCCTAGCTCTGATTTCCATCATTCCCACACTCCCCCACGCCACCCGGAAAGGGTCCTCTTGCCAATTTAGAGCTCCCGCTGGGCACTGTTGATGGGCTGGGTACCCCATCTCCCAGCTCTTCCTCTTGGTTGGAGAAGAAAGAAACTGCCCCCAAAACAAAACAAAAAAATACCATCCCCTTTCTTGTCCCCAGCTCTTGGCGATTTTTCAGGAAAAGTGAGCAATAAGAAATGACTTCTCGTATACCCGAAACAAACGTAACACTGTGTGTTAACTGCAGAAAAAAAAAAAAAAAAGAAAGAAATGACGTCTGCTCAGTACAGCACAGATTTCAGCAGTATCCACCCCCTTCCATTTCTCGTCCCCATTTAGGAGTTCTACTCTTTCACCTTGGGGGAGAACAAAATGATGTCTTTTCTCTTAGTCTTCTGGTGGCTGCTGGATTCATGGCCATTTAACATAAAAGTTTCCTGTGGCAATAGGCAACTCTTGAGACCTACTTCCAATGCAGAGTCCTAGTGTTTTCAAACTGCAGACTGTGATCCACAAGCGGGTTGTAAAATCAATTTGGTGGGGTAATTAAACAAATAAGGATAGAATGGAAGAGAAAGTGTCAGAGTGTAAAGATGTGTTCATAAAACGTCTGTTTCAGGTGTGTGTCTCAATGTAAATAAAATATTTCTCCCTATGTGTCATAGCAAAAACGCTTCAGGCCATTTTTGACCATTAGCATCTTGGTTTCCAGAACTTCTAACTAAAAGAACCATTTCATCCAGATGAGAAAATCACCAATTTTAACCAACATTTAAATAGGATGTAAAACAGACTAAAAGAAGGGCCATTTTTGGCGACGATCAACAAGGTCTTACGTCAGCTGGCAGGAACCTACACTCTCCCCGAGAAGGTGGGCTCTTGGCAAACTGACCTCTGGACCATCAGGAGGGCATACATAGACGGGAGCCAACGGGTGACAGGTGAAATGTGAAAGTGACAGGTGTATGCAGTGGATAGAAAGTATGAGGACAGTTCTCCACTGATTCAGGTATCCATGTCCCACCACCATCTTTTTGAATATTCTCAAGGACAATCTTTGTTTTCAGAATAGGTGAACTCTGGTTCTAAAGAAAGGCCCAATCATTCCCAGACCTTGTGCTGAATTAAGAAGGGTCATGCACGGCACCCTGGCCTCTGCCCGCTCTGCCATCAAGGTGCCGAAGAGCATGGGTTCTCAGTTTCTAATCCTGCAGCCAAGCCGGTAAGCACCGTGTCTTTGAGGTGCGAGCAGGCCTTCTGGAGCCAATGCTTTGGGCCAGACCCAGAGAATCAGAGCTGCCCAGAACCAGGAGGGAGGTGCAGAACTCAGAAAGGGCAGATCTTGGTGTTTCCAAGGGTAGCTGGCAGCTCCGTCTTCCCTATCACTCTGATGCGCTCACTGGGAAATCACCATCACTGGGGAACTTCTCCCTGTTCCTTGCAGCATCCCCAGCACCGAGCATTCCCGGCCTGAGCAGGCCTCTGCTAATCTTCGTGGAATGAGGAAATCCACAGCAGAGGCCCCGGCACCGGAAGGACATTCACTACGTGATACACAAATGCACACAGGTATGTGTATGTACTATACATCTTGTGCTTCGTGATTATGCTTATTTAAAACACAGTACGATTTGGATATGATAAAACGAAAGGAAGCATGTGATCAGGGATCACAGCCTGCGAGATACACAGAGAAGCTTCATCCTTCGGTTAAACCTGATCAGGACAATTACATCTGAACCCTGGCCAGATGCTGTGTGGGAAGGCGGGTCATTCGGGGGCTTGGGAGCAGGCTGCCTGCATGAGGACTCTGGCCCTGCCATTATTGGCCTCCGACCAGTGATTTCACCTCTTTCTACCTCCATTTTGTCATCAGTAAAACCACAGTAACACGAGAGCTGCCCTCATAGGGCTACTGAGAAGACTGTACGATTTAACATGGAGAAGGTGATTGGAAAATTTCTGGCATATAGTTGTGTACTCTATTAGCACTAGCTGGAATTATTATTTTAATCAGTAATTTAAAATTGTCTAGACTTGAAAGAAATGACCAGGGATAGACAAAGCCTAACAAGAAATCATCTGGTTACAGTCGTCTGCCGAAAATGCACAGACAAAAATGTTTGGTTGTAGCTTACATTTCCAGTACAATGGATTAGCATACTGATTTCTAATGCTGTTGGGGGGGAAAATGTTGATTTAGGATTGTACTGTGTGCAGTGAGGATGCGGGCACCCTGATGGCTCGCTACCACTCCTCCACTGGGGGAATGCCCTGCTTTTGAAAAACATCAACTCTGAGGGGCGCCTGGGTGGCTCAGTTGTTAAGCGTCTGCCTTCGGCTCACGTCATGATCCCAGGGTCCTGGGATCGAGCCCCGCATCGGGCTCCCTGCTCGGTGGGGAGGCTGCTTCTCCCTCTGCCCCTCACCCCTGCTTGTGCTCTCTCTCTCAAATAAATAAATAAAATCTTAAAAAACAAAACAAACCATGAACTCTGGAGACCGCGGGAGCGGAGCAGCTGGTGATATGGGTGCGGCCTCCTCTGCAGGGAGTACTGAGGTCCCGGCCAGAGCTGGCTCTTGCTGTCTGTCTTCCCGCCTATCTCGGAAACACAAGGTGCCGTGTTTGCGGAGTGCGCACCTGCACACAGGGTGCCCATCTCTGTGTCGAGGGAAAGCTTCGAGAGGAGGGGCGGGGGAGAGGATGATGGACACTGGGAAAGATGCTGCAATCATCAGGCTGAGAATTAATGAGGGTCTCCCGGCAGGTGCCGGCTTCTCATGCACCGGAGGAACGGTCTCGTCCCAGACACGGCAGAGGACATGAAAATGCACTGCAACAGAAAAGACGTTGCTCCTCTGGGGAGTCACATCAGGAGAGTCACTGAGAGTTCACACAGATCTCAGAGATCTCCCCATAAAAGCTGAGTTTCACACTTCGTCCCATGTGGCAAGCACAGCCTGGGCTGCATGAAAAACGAGTTTTATGAGAGTACTTCTGATTTTTAAGAAGGCTATTTGGCTTTGTAACGGGGCAGCTTCCTGAAAGCAC
The DNA here is from genome assembly GCF_002201575.2 of Neomonachus schauinslandi. Classification (NCBI taxonomy): domain Eukaryota; kingdom Metazoa; phylum Chordata; class Mammalia; order Carnivora; family Phocidae; genus Neomonachus; species Neomonachus schauinslandi. The sequence goes on from NC_058414.1 coordinate 58,165,686, forward strand.
CGGGATCGTCGTTTTCACACACTGCACGTCTCAGGCTGGCTCGGCGCTCATCGGGGCCGCGTTAAAATCCGGGGAAACGGTACGCGTGTGACAAACCTTGACAAAAGCGATTGGGAGAAGATGCAGCAGCAAGAATTTCCCAGTTAAAGAGCTCGTCTGAAACATGTTATAAAACGGAGTCAGACTTTCTACGCTCCAGGCACGGCTTCCCTACTCACAGCACCAGCCCCTTCCTACACGCTTATTTACCATGCTGCTCCCCACCCCGGTGGTGGCAGGTTCTCCAAGGTCCAGGTCTCAGTGTGACCATCCAGTGACCCCGATGGCACTTTCTCTTTTATTTCTACTTTTTCGGCAATATCTCACACGGTCACAAGACGGCACTTTGGAGCCTGACAGCATGGGTCCCAATGCGGGCTCCTTCGCCGACTCCCTCGGTGACCCTGGGCAATGCACTCAAGTTCTCTTTGCTACAGAACCCACAGCAGAGCGTTAGAGGGGCTTACAGATACATACGTACACCTGCCACTTAGCACCATCTGTCGTTAGCGTTTCCACAGGCTGATCAGGACGATGGCTGGGGCTCAGTTGTCTTTTTAAGACCTAGGGTCCATGACAGACCCCAGGAGCTGCAGAGGGCCACTAAGTCGGCCACTGGTGCTCGCATGGCCGTGGCTGGCTCCTGCCCTTTCGCTTCTCCCTCTTGGCTCGCCCTGGCCTGCTGGCGCCTCACCTCAGCCGGAGCCTGCCTCAACAACTCTGCCACCCGGCCACCACCTCCAGATTCATCCACCCTGAGCGTTCCTCGCCTTGTCCCCCGGACAAGAATGCGGGATGGCTCGCTCTGGCCTGACTCCCTCAACTCCCCTCCCACAGGACACGTGTCGTGTGATGAAGACATGATGCTACTACCTCAGAAGACTACATTCTTCTCTAAGTTGGACACAGTTGATTTCAAAGTGCCTTGGAGCTTGCCCTGTTGCCGTGACACAGAAGCATCAAGCTGGCCTTGAGAGCAGGGCCCCTGGAGTCAGACTGCCAAAATTCACATCCTGTTTGGGGGATCTCAGGCAACTTCCTTCAAGCCCCAGCTACCCCACCTGGAAATAGCTGCCACAGTGTGTCTCTGACCACTGAAAAGGACTGGGTGGGTACACAGAAGAAGCTTTTCCCAGAGGCTGGCAGAGAAGGGGGTTGACGGTCACATGCACCGAGAACAGGAGGTCCTTCTTCCTTGCCCAGAATAGAGGGAGGTGGATTCTCTTCCTCATGCCTTCTTCAGCTTCAAGGTCTTTCTGGACACAGGCATCCTCAGACTGGAAATCCTGATTTGCAGGCTGTCTTTTCTCAGTGTGTTTATAATAAGTCATGTGTGTTTATAATAAGTCAAGTCATATAACAGAACGATGCCATATAAATATGCCACATGGTGATAAACAAGAGGCTTTCCCATAGTTCAGGAACAAGACTGAGGGTTTATGATTAGATATCTATTGAAGGTTGAAAAGAGGAACAGTCATGGCCCTAATAAACCATAAGCGGCAACAGAAATAAGGAAAGACCCGTCGTTTTGCCCAAACCCTCACATGGACATGTGATGGAGGATATATTGACAAGCCTGACTCCAAAAGTACCAGGTGCTTATGTTCTGTTCTGCCTGAGCTGCCTGGGGCCAGTCTGGATGGGAATTTTTCATACAACAGATGAGGACCAACCAGTTATTTCTGAGACTTTAGATGGCTATGTCTTGATGGTGCCAGCCCTGCTCCTCCCCTCCTCCCCGCTTCCAAGACACGCTAGCAAACCTATGCAGGGGCTCCTATTTGGGTCACTTCCTTGTGTTGTAATCCCACAGGAGACCTGATGGGCTGTTTTCTGGCCTGTTTTCCAGAATTCTATCCAGGAGCAGGCAGGCCAGGAAGATGCCCTGCCCACCATCTTTAACATGTGCTAGGAGGTAGGCTTAGTCCATAAAAAACAAAAATAGAAACAGAGTGACAAAAGACCATCATGTCATGGTCCTTTTGCCATTTTCTTCTCTTTTAGAGATAGGAAATGGCATTTCTACCAAGATCTGACTCTCTGCGCAAAGTAAAGGAAAAAACTTGAATGTCTGTGTCTCATTTTCCTAGACCCTCCACTAGCCCCACCTCTCTAATCTCATTTAAAAAGCACCCCCTGCCCCACACCTGGATGGCTCAGTTGGTGGGTGTCCGACTCTTGATCTCAGCTCAGGTCTTGATCTCAGGGTTGTGAGTTCAAGCCCCACATGAGAGTCTACTTAAAAAAATTAAAAATAAATAATAAAATAAAAAAAAAGCACCCCTGCCCCAACTAGTTCCTCTCCTCTGGGGCCTTATAGGAGGTGTTTTCACTACTCTGACCCTCAAATCTCCCTCAGCTCCTGCTCTTCTGCCTCTACTCCAGCCTCCACTGGCCCCTTTCATGTAGGTCTTTCAGCTGGACTCGGTTTTACGCTTCTCTTCTACAAGTCCTGAGTACACCATCAATATATACTTTCTGACTGATTTTAAAATGCCCAAGCTTGACCTTTATAGAATGTCATCACTGAGTCATAAAATGATAACATTTCAAGTCTGGAAAGGACCTCAGATATTGTGTGCCAACCGCCCCTCTGACAGAGGACTACATCAACACCTGGGAGGTAACCTGTCCCTGGTCACATACTCAGCAATAGTCCAGGCAGGGGTGGGAGTTTGGCACCCAGGTCTGGGTATCCCCTGTCCCCTCTAAGGTCTTGTCAGTGGCCTCGTGGGTCAAATAAATGGGAAATCCAGCCTTTGCAAGCCAGGTGATAGAGACCTCCCCTCACTTCACAGAGCCGGAGCGTTAAAAGCTGCTTAAAACTTATTCTCAGAAGTTTGCTCAGTGAACACACACACTCAGTCCTCCAACACTGTGTCTACCCAAACAAGCTGCCTATTTACTTTTCAGAAGGTGATGCTGAAAGAGTAAGTTCTTTTCAGAACTACAGGTAGTTAGCAATGCTTCCCAGGTAGCTTTGACTGAGTCTGTGTATACTCGAGCCATGATCTGCATACAGAGGAGGCAGCTTCATGAATACATAAGAGATAAAAGGTTTAAACCCTTCTCTTAAACTGTTACTCTATTGTCAAGGTAGAAATTGAGTCCTGAGGGAAAATGAATGTGAGAATTCTTAATTCTAAGTTCTCACATCACTGAGTAACTTTCCTTCCCCGTCCTCCTCCCTCCACCTACTATGTCTGGTTTGTGGCCAGCACTAAATCCAAATGGTCCATTTCTCAAATCAATCCTGGCTCAGAGGCATAAAGGTCGACCTCGAAGAAGCAAAGTCAGTCTGGTGTGCCAAAGGGGTTGTGATATTTGTAATTCAATGATTATAACCCTTAGCCAACCTCCCATTTTCCAGCGTAGGTCTACTATTTCCTCCCTTGCGTTGTTTTGCTCTGTAAGAAGAATGCACTTTATCCAAAGACAAACTCAATGACCCTTCGCAAGTCCTGTAAGTCATATGTCATTCACAGATTTCCTAAAGGGATAATCTGTGTGTCCGAGACAAAAAAGGAAGTATTTTCCAGTTGCCTAAATGAGTATTAATGAACAGATATTCAGCAAATCTTTGGGGAGACACAAGGAAACCTCTGGATTGAGCATTACTATCAAAGCCCAAGCAATCTGCACAGTAGGCATCTGTAAATTTCAGACTATTTCAGAGGCATAACTTTTAAGTTTTGGCATCCATGAGAAATGTTTTCTATGACTCTGTTTTTCTGAAAAGTCAAAGTTCAGAAAGCCAACCCGCAAATATAAATTATATGGTGGTCCCAATCTTTTGGAAGGGGGGTCCTACAATTATGAGCGTGGTCCTACCGCAGCTAACTGCCACACAGGAGCTAGACATGCAGACACACACGTCTCGGGATCAGAGGTGGGAAGAAAAGTCGACTGGGGCTATCACCTGTGCCTTGTTCCGCAGGACTCCAGAAAATCCCGCTGAACTACTTCTAAGGTGCAAAAGCAAACTGCTGTAAGGTCATCACACGAGGTGCTGTTGGGGCTTTATAGCTCGAGTACCCGGAGTCTCTGGCAGCCATTCTGCATTCTTACATAAACGCCCCCCCCCCCCCCCCCCCCCCCCCCCCAAAGAAAAAAAACACTAAACACAAGCTATTACCCTTTTGTAGAAAAACCCCCAAAAAAAAAAAAAAAAAAAGCACCGGGTTTCCTGCAATTATGCTGCAGTGTTTTACAGTGTAATTTTATTTATAACTGAAAAAGAGTAAATAAACAAATATATAAAAGTCCAACAGACCCCTCCCGCCACAGGCTTATTCTGCAAATTAACTTTGCAGTAATAAAATGTGTGCGAGCTGGACCCTTTCCTCGGTGCTCTGAGGCACAGGAAGCCAATGCAGGTATATGGCTGAGAAAAAACAAAGTAGGGCATTTTCCACCTTTAGCCAGGGATGTTAATTGAAAGTTGGCAAACGTTTAAAGATTTCTCTCTCCATGTTCAAGAAGGAATTAAAACCAGTTGAGCTGGGGGAAAATCAACATCTGTTACTGACTTGCACTCAGAACCACAATGAAAAACATTCATAATTAAAGCGATTTTGCTTCCCTGCTGGTTAGATCTGTAATCTTGGGTTAAAAATATAAACGCAGAGGCTCCTTATTGTCTTTGGGGCATTCTTCTTACAGCTGCTTGTAAAAAAGATAGTTTATGCTGGGCTGCATTTTTTTCCCGTTGGAAAAACAATATCAGGAAACAGATTTGCGTAGAAAGATAGGGGATGACAGCAGAAAGCACCTACGCAATTGAGGCTGGTTTTATGAAGCTATGAAACAGTAGTCAAGAAGTGTTTTATATTTGGGAGTTAAATACACTTTACAGCTGTGTAAAAAACCAGAGCCATTTTGGGCTGAACACAAACATTCCAATGTCTACAAGGTTTACTTATGTTGAGCAAGCCGGGCAGGTTTCTATCAACTTGGAGGGATTTGTGTGTTCCACAGAACGGCGTTGAAAAGCCTTCCACATCCAGTCATTTCCCCTTTGACATGCAGAAATTCCATCAAGAAAATCCAATCTGCTCCTGTACGTGCACCCTGGCTATTGAACCAACGTCCTGATCTACCAGTAGCGTCCAGTCTCGTGCCCTCCAACCCGTCCTCCTTCCACTGCCAGATAAACATTCTCCCAAGTAGCTACAGTCCATAATATCGCTCTTCTTTGATTGCCTTAGTTACCGCTCGTATTAAAAATGACTCCCCGCTGCCAAGTCTATTAAACACAAATTCCCTAGCCTAGCACTTAAGGCTGTTACATCTGTGTATACGTGTCGCGAATCTAATACACCAACCAAGCTGGTGTGTGTACACCATGGTCCCCACACCATCTTCCTGCCGTCTGGCAAGGTTTGGGGGCTTGGAATCCATAACACAACACCCACTCCGCCGTATAACCCTTACCTGCCCTCATCCCTGTAGGCCTCTCTCGAATGCTCCTCATCCCCAGGTAATTAAATATTAATTGGATTGTTCCCAAGTAGAAGGGACTGCTCCTTTCTTTGACAATTACAACACTTGATTTTAGGCTCTTAGGTTCAGGGTCTTCTAGGAGCTTTATTTACACACTTGTCTTACTCTGCAACTAGATTCTGGTCCCCTGGAGGGCAGGGATTCTTTTCTCATCTTTCATCCCCTCCCTGCGGCACTCAGAACTGGGTCTTCCAGGAAGAGCATCAGACCCAGTTCCTTGGTTGTCGATATTCTAGAGAGCTGGTGGAACATTTTCTGATTTTTATCTGACATGCTGCTGCTAAGGTAGATGCAGATGCTTTGATGCTACTATTGTGTGAGCTACACTCATACTCACTATCACCAATATAATGCGTAATTTGGTTAAACAGATTTGCCCGGCGTGGGTTCTAACTAGAAGGGTAGTCTTCATTAGTTCCTTTTCTTGGTCAGGCCAAGAGGGAATTAACTGCTGCTACCCATCAGTTAACATTGTTTTGGAAGTATCTTAAAACAGGGCCTCGCCTTGGAAGGTGCCCATGAGCCAGCTCTGGCCCCATTCGCACACCCCAGACCCACTCGAGTAAAGGTGATGGGAAAATCCCAGGGAGGGGAGACCAGAGGGCACAAAACTGTACACTCTTAGCAGAGCACGCGGCCTTTTTTTTTTTTTTTTTTTTTTTTTTTGAGGTTTTGGAAAAGAAGTCTAGATGGTTTTCTTTCAAAGTGGTATTGGTTCAGTGCACCTCTCCCTTCCTTCACCGCCCCTTCAGGAACGAAAACCAGAAGTGCTGAGGGAGCTATGATGTTATTTCTGGCCTCAACAAGAGCGGGAAGTGCCATAAATCTCTTGAGAGAGCAGAGGCTCATGGGATTTCCAGAACCAATCCACCGATTTATGAGGATCAGATCATTCAGACAGACATCTGAGCCTTAGGTCCTTATGAAAAACATTAGTATGTGGGAACATTCCTGTCATTTAGGAAAAGGCTATTCTTTCAGGGTTCCCCGCTTATTAGAAATATGCCTGACATCGAGGGAAAAACATCAAAGAAGTATAGCCTGAGTCAGGCCAGTCAGCAAACCTTTCCTTTAATTTTAGAATGACTTATCTGGAAAATTGCTAGTGGTGGTTCAGCGGGCAACAATAAACAGGAGAGATGGTGTGGCATGACCGGGGTTTTGCATCTGGACAGGAATGTTGCTCAAATAGCCTTCAGGTCATCACGACTGGCCTTGGCAAATATGAAACAGCAGTGGCTTGCAAACTAGGTCTGTGACCTGATGCTGGGCTGGCGGTGTTAGAATCACCTGGAAACTGCTAGAAGCTCCCAATTCCTGGCTCTCCCCCTCACATTTGACTAAATTTAGAGTGGATCCCAGGGATCCATATTTTTAGGATGTTCCCAGACCAGGAAAAATTGGGGAACTACTGAAATACAGTCTATCATGACAGAGGCAGTCAATGACTTAAGATCATGTCTTAGTTCTGAAAGAGAGAGTCCTCGACTGTATATTGCCCCTGAAAACCTGTCCCTGCCCCACCGTGCCCAGGAAATGGTGCCACCACCCACTCACAGCTGCTCCAGCAAGGAACCCAGGAGTCACTCCTGCCTTTCACTCTCCATCTCCTCCTGTAACTCCTGTAGGCTCTACCTCCCAACACCCCACGTCCCTCCACAGCTCCACCCTAAGCCCTGGTTCTATCGCTGCCACCTTTCCTGGAGGGTTGCAATAGATACCAACTGCCCTTTCTCCATCCTTAGCCTGTCTCCCAGCAGTCATTCATCAGTCAGAATCATCTTTTAAAAATGTAAGGCAAACCATGACATTCCCCTGTATAAAATCCTCCAGTGGCCTCCCATTATACTTTGAAAAAAGGGCCAACTCTTGCCAACTGGGCATTTTTCTCCCTCCCTATCCATCTGAACCATACACCCGCTTTCTTTTTCTTCATCTAAGAGGTACTGATTCTTAAAACTCAGAGTATCACTGCCTCCAAGAAGTCCTCCGTGACTCCTCCCTCCAAGGCTGGACTAGGTGTCCCTTCCTTCTATGTACATGCCAAGCTGGTCTCCATCAAGGAACTTAGCATCCTGTGTGGGTTTCATCATCTGTCTCTTCCCCACTTGTCTCTGGGCTACTTGAGGATGGGGGTTATGGCTTTTATCTTGGCACATATGTCTGGCCCATAGTAGGCACTCAAATGTTTGTTCTGCATATTAACAAGGATACCTCTCCTAGTTATTCCTGGAAAATAGTCATCCTAGAGGAAGAGGATGTACTGAGTACTCCTGAAGGGCACACAAATGAATCACATTTCATATTTCACATTTCCAGGGGTCACAGAGGAGAGCAACCAGGAGCGTGCTTTGGAGAAAGGCAGACCTGGGTTAAGATCCAGGCACCCAAACTTACTAACAGCGTGCCCTTGGGCAAGTTACTTAACATCTCTGACCTCTCAGTTTCCATTCAAATATAAAATGAGGATGTGAAAAATGTGCTCAGCAAAGGGCACAGCACTTTCTAGGTGTCCCCACATGGTGACTACCATTGTTATTCCTTTCTTTTTTTTTAAGTAGACTCCACACCCAGCGTGGAGCCCAACACAGCGCTTGAACTCACGATCCTGAGCTGAGATCAAAAGTCAGATGCTTAACGGACTGAGCGCCCCAGGCACTCCTAACATTCTTCTTCTCATTCCTCCAGGTGGGTGCACCACAGGCTAATTCTGATGCCCCTTGCCAAGCTGGGGTAGGGGTCCGAGGGTCTTTCTTCAACTGTTTTCATAACCATTTTATTCCAGAAGTCCTATCTCCTGATCAGTTTTCCTCCTTAAGTGATCTCTATTTTAACAACATTTCTGGGGCGCCTGGTTGGCTTAGTGAGTAGAACATGCGACTCCTTCTTGATCTTAGGGTCATGAGTTTGAGCCCTACGTTCGGTGTACAGATTACTTAAAAAACAAACATTTCTTAAAAGAAATCTACTGGCTATAGAATTCAGTCATCCGATTCCACTCTACTCAGGGGAGACTCTGACGGGCGACTCAGGACACACCTTACCCCTTCTGCCCTTCTCCCTCCAGTGGGCACGTTTCCACTGTCCAGTGTCAATAACACTACTGTCCTTACAACTGCCCACACTTCGCTAAGTCCCTAATGCGGAAGGAACACCAGGTTAAAAGTCTGAACCCTTTCTCTCTCTCTCTCTCTCTGGGTAAGTTTTGCCAGCCTTGTTTCTTAAAACGTCAAGCATTAAACTGCCTTTATCTCACTAATTAATAATTAGCTTTGGCAAGCAAGAAAGTAAAAGGCACAGCTGGATCATTCTCAAAAATAAACTGTAATAATAAAATCCCAGATAGTGTACTAGGTTTAACATGCAAGGAGATGTGTAAATGCCAATAAAGCAGAAATCACAAGCTAGGTGTCTTTCCTTGGTTGACGGAGTCAGTGGGAGAGTTTCCATTACTCCTTCCGGACGGGGGGTCCGTGCCCTGGGGCGGACGGCAGGTCTCCACAATGGGCGCTCTATGCTTGAAAGCCCTTCAAGACTAGAGGCAGTCTTTTCTCCTGCTGCTTTGTAGCGTGGAAATCCCAGCTAGTGATGACTTTATGGGTTTGTACGGTCTAGACAAGAGGGTTACTCTTTGGTGGAAGTGCTCCTCGGGGAGGTTACCGTAAAAATTCCCATACGACTAATCACCACTCGGAAGGGCAGGCTACCGAGAGGACGCTGGCCTTTGGCAGAGGCTGCGGTTGGAGAGCCAGTATGCCCAGCTTTATCACCGACTATGTGTATTTTCTTCCCTGTCAAAACAAGGACAGGAAAAGGGGACAAGAGCCCTAGCGAGAAAAATCAACTCAGGGTAACAAGGGAGGACAAAGAATGAAGGCTGCCCAGAGCTCTGACGGAGAAGGCGGGGCTTTCTTGGAGAAACAGGGGAATGCCCACCCTCTTTCTGCTTTATGTTTTCTACGTAGGTTGTTTCGGCTTTCTCTGCATCTTTAGACCGTTAGAAGGGAGTGTATACAGATCCGGTGGTCTGGACTGGATATAGGGGTAAATCCCTTAAACACCCAAAATACCTTCGATGTGGTGCTAAAACCCAGAGGAACGCACATCTATTTTCACCTCAGGTTTTAAGGGACTGATAGAGGTGGGTGTTTGTACGTGCTCCTGTGATACTTGGAAGAAATCCTTTTCACCTACCCCAGGACGGAGCCAAGAGAAAATACCTGTCTAGAAAGCCTGGGACTCTGGTTAGCACCTCTCTGGGAGGAAAGACGGGCTTCCGGGAAGGGAACTCAAGGCCTGGACTCCTGCGGGTCACATCCAAATGAAAACAAGTTCTAGGAGGAGATCCTCTTCTCCAGAAGCCCTTCCAGACCACACCTGCCCAGCAGAGGGGCCTTCTCTGCCCTCTGGGCCCCTCCCTGCCCTGCTCTCTTACCATCTGGCATGGATATGGATTTCTCACTGGCGTCTTATTTGTTGGGACCAGTCTCTTCTCCTTCCCACTGAGTTGCTTAGGGTATAGACTGCACCTTTTCCCACCAGGACGTCATCCTGATGGACCCAGGGATGGTCCTGCAAGCTAAGTGCTCAGTTATTCCCAAGGACGGGTAATTGATCAAACAAAGGAGAAACTTCTAGAACCACCCCCCCCCAAAAAAAGGGCAAATAGAGAAAAAGCATTTTTCTTCCTCTTTGTGGCTAAACTCTAGTAAAGGACCTTGTGCTTGTTCTGGGGATGGGAGTCTGGGAATGTTCTGGGATCTGCAGGCCCAGAAGGCATTGCATGGCTACGGTCTGCTGAGGTCTTGTGAGGGGAGAACTCTGAATCAAACACAACCGGCTATGAAAACACACTCATATTTCGTAGTGGCTGGAGTGTGACAGAGACGGAAAGGACACGAGTAGGAACAGGAAGCTTGGACTCTGCTTTCACCCAATTTGGCGACATGAGCTTGAGCCTGTCATTCCACTTGTATGAGCCTGTAACCCTGTCCTTCAAATTTTCTGACCATGATCCAGCGAAAAATAACATTTTATATCACAACACAGAACTTGACATACTCACACATGAAACTAAGTTTTCCCAGACAATGCTTACACCTACTGAGTGTGAAGCACCCTATTTTTTCTTCTTTTTCATGCTGGTGATAGCTTACAATTACAACAACCAAGATGATGGCTGCCTATATCTGATGCTCTTTTATGCCATGTTGGCCTGCCTCCTTTGCTTTCCTCAGTCAGGAGGAGTTTGGGGCAGAAACGCACCTCCTAATTTTAGGGGTGTTAAGAAACGACGACTTACATGATAAAACCACTGCATCACCCACCTGCCACTCTCTTCCAAGAACTCCCATGCGATGAAGGAGGGGATGGAGCTGCTCTCCCATCTCTGACCATCATTTTATTATTTTTTTAAAGTTTATTTATTTAAGTAATCTCTACACCCAACATGGGGCTTGTACTCAAGATCCCGAGATCACGAGTTGCATGTTCCTCTGACCATCATTTTAAAGGGAGCAAGAAGTGGAACTGAGTCTCTTCACCCAAGCTATAGAATCTCTGTCCTTTCCCGGCAACAAGTACCAGTGGTTTGAGGCCTCCCCAGTTTTAAGACATTTACTTTTACCAATTCATCTTTGTCAGTCTCCCATTCTTTTGAATATACCAAAGACATTGGTACCAAACACCAAAGACTGGGAAGATGAACATGTTACAGCTAAATTGAGGTCATTCAGAGTATTTCAGAGACAGGCACTTTGAATTGTTTTCTACATAATCTTATTTTCACATCCCCTTGGGCCAAGCCAGAGGAGAAAGCAACTCTTTGAGGATCTGATCTGACCCCGTGTGTTTACCATAGCTTCACCATCTCTTTCTGGAGAGATTTTGAGGGACCATGCTACCCGTTGTTTGACATTCAGCTAGCATCAAGGGCATGGTTCATGGTCCTGGGATGCAGTCAATTGGCCCATATGGGAATGAAGCCCAAGGCCTCAGACGCAGTAACACTGTGCTGGGGTCACCTGAACTAACTTCAAGCCACAGAGTTCCAGATGGCGAGCCTCATGAACCCAGGGAAGACGGTTTACCACACAAGCCTGTAAAGAACCAGCATGCAGACCTGATTCATATCTTCCTCCGTCAGTGAGAAAAACCAATGACAACTATTAATTGGGCACCTAAGTAACAATACAGTTTATTATGTTAATAAATTCAGGCCACTCAGAATGCTTTTGAAACAAGAACCTGACATTGCTCTGAAGGAGCCATAAATTGCCACCTTCTGGAAGATTACAAAAGAGGCAAAATGTTCTGAGAAAATATCCACTCGCTTTTGACTGTCATCTTTCCAAAATATATAATCATATAATAGAAAATACAGACAAAGTGAACAGAAATTCTAGGAGGCTGTGAGATGCTATTTTTAAGAGTGACTGCTACCGTGAACATGAAACTCCTTTCAAGTTTAAATACAGCATAATTTATTTTCCAGTTTGCCTTCCTTGCTTGACAGAATTAAAGGGACGAAGTTCCTCACTGTGCCACATCGATAGCTTTAGCTCAAGGGCTCCCACGTGACAAAGGACGAGCTTTCTAGTCCTGGCAAACCTTCCTCTTATGATGATGCCAGGAAATAGATCTTTGTGGAGAAGCAAAAAAAAGAAATCCTTTTTGGAAAATTTATTACTGATTCACTTTAGGAAACACGGCTCTATAGATTATTTACATGTGTGTTAACTGGATTCTACTGAACTTTTAATTTGCTGTGTACTTGCCAAGTACCCTGTATTAATTACCAATGGTGTACACACGCTTCTGTAACGCAAGCTTATGTCATTATCCCAGAACCTCGGATTGATTTCTGAAGAGAATTTTAAAATCCCAATGTTTATATTTGCAGTTACTTCATAATTTTAATTTTATGGTTTTCGTTTCCAAAAGGGGCTTATTCATTTCCAGGGGGAAAATAAAAACAAAAACCAACCAACCCTCCAGGCTGTGTTGCGTTGTCCACAGGTGGTGGTAGGAACCCATCTAGCCTGTTACAACCAACTCCAGGCCAGGCCCCTCTGGCAGGTCACTTGTGACTGAGCTGCAATGTTTTAATTTTATGTTTTTAAAAGTTAATGATTTGTCAAGTTTTGTTAGTCTTAAGAAAATCATTTCCTTTAGGTACCACATAGCATATTCTAAATCACACACACATATATTACTGAAACCAAGTGGCTTTAATTAAATAATTTTTTCAAAGACTATTTCCTTTTAATGGCAGTGAAATACTGTTCATAGCATCTGAGTGCTCTGCCAAAATTAACTTTATTGAGTTGAATTTTAGGGAGACTTTTTTTTTTCATGGGATGAGACTTTCAACATGATTATGGTCTAGAACTTCATGTAATTTTAGAAAGTAGTCATGTAAGGGGATGGTATGGGGGCCTGTTCGAAATACAGGATCATGATGTGTCCCAAAAACATCAGCCAGAATGGAGTGCCTGGCACTGGTCCTTGTGTTTGTGACTGTACAGGAGTTCAGCCTAAATAACGCCACATGGTTCTCCCTGGCGGACAGAAAGGGCAACACAGGGGCCAACGGAAAAGCACGTTGAGGTCCTTTCCATCCCTGAATTTAAGGTTCTATGCAATTGTTTTCCTGTCAAACTTTGTGACTGGAATTTTAACTATGCAGTTACATAGCCTATAGAGAGCTTGAGAAATCTCACACAGAAAACACCTTTTTCACTATTTGCTAAAAGAGAAATCTGCTTTACACATGTTTTTTTCTTGTTACTTGGTATTTCTTGTTATTATGGCAATTCTGAAAAATGTATCCATTTTAAAACTAAAAAGCCCCCAGACCCAGGCTGTAAAGAGACATCTTAGCTGGTTGACAATGACAGGCACTCTCTAGCTACTTTATCTACTTTATTCAAAATTACTTGACGAGGGGAAGAACAGTTTCTCTGAGTGACTTGTTCTCAGGCCTACCTTGGCTGCCTTTTTTGCCTTTAGGGAAAAAAAAAAAGTAATAATTGGGTGCCTACGTAGAAAACATAGCACATCATAGCATAGTTAAATCTCAGATTCCTACACAGTTGTCCCCCAACCAACTTCAGTTTCTCGGGGATGATTTTTGATGTGTGTTTCCATGCCAAAGAGACCATGAACTGGCTAGGTTTAAAAAAACAAACAACTTATTGAGTCCAGTGGAGTGTGAAACACATCTTCGTTCTGGTAAGATCGAGCCAACTCATTGCTGGTCTTATGGATATAAATTAACACCAGCAACCAGTTTTCCAAGGAGGAATGATGTAAGCTTGGTGGCTAGCTGCTAGAAACCTCTGTGTCCCTGGCACCAGAGAGGGTCCAGCAGCCTAACTGTCTCCCTTCCTGTCAAATACTGCTTTCTTTTTAGTGCATCTCCAGGAAGTCTGCACAAAGCCCTGGGACAGGAGCTGGGAGATTCTGTACCTTGACTGTCTTTTTAGCAGGAACAAATTAGCTTAATTCTTCCCCATTTTTCTGCAGATGCTTTAATGCTGTGCAGCTGGATGTGCCTGGGGATCATTTTATTCTGAAAACTAGACCCACATGGAAAAGACATTAAAATAAGTTTGTTGCCGTGATACCCATGAAGATGAAAGGGCTTCTCTGATTTTAAGATGCTGTATTTTAGATGGGAGGGAAAAGAAAAGCCTTCTTTGGAAACACAGACATTTGGCCGGGCTACAAATTCATCAGGTGTTAAATCCCCATCACCTTTGCAGTGGAGGTGTCCGGGGGAACCGCTCGTCTGTTTGTTTATTCATGTTTCCAGTTTTCCAGGCTTACAATCCATTGCTCTCTTTAGCACTCCTATTTCGGCTCTGGAACTTGCTTTCAAAGGAAAGTTACTGAGAACTGTGCACTGATGGGTGCCGGCATACGAGTGAGCTCTGGATCTTGGCTTAAAGAGACTGCATTCTTTTTTTTTTGGTGGGGGGATGGGGGGCTGAAGGAGCACAGCACAGTCTTCATGTGTGCCCTTTAAAATAATTTTATCTTGTGATCGCTGCTGCTATTTTTTTGGCCAGTGCAGACCCCTGCTGGGCCAAAAAACAAGCAACTCGGACTGAGAGCCAAAGCCTTGACACGAACTGTTTCCAGTATGAGGAGAAATAGGACTGTCAAGACTTTTAAGATTTCTTGTGGGAATTCTTAACAGTGGACATATTATTTTTCTTGAGTTTGATTAAACACAGTTAATAGTGGAGATGAAATTTTGGTTTATAACTAAGCGTACAAGATTAAGCAAGGTATTGCTAAAATGGTAGGCCCCAAAGATATTTTCCTTAGAAGGTAAATTATAGATGCCTCTGTCACTGCAAATATTACATCCGAAGATAAGCTGCTTTTGAGTGATTGTCCATGATAGAAACTGGGTTTATTTAGAGTTTCAGAGGATAGAACTGAGCTGCTTTAATTTTCTTCCCTGAAAAATTCTCAACGTAACGAAGCACTCATCTCATGGGGAGCAAAACGTTTTGGCTGTTGGAAGATCCTGATGCTAGAATTTTCTATCAGGAATCCTTTTAGTCATTAACCAGTTCTAACTGTGACCTAAAACAAAGCATTTGGCAACTAGCTCTGCTTGCTCTCTTCTTCTTTCCTCTCTTCTGCCTGCTTTATTTCTTCATCTAGTATGTATTGCAATTGTTTTGACCATGCTATTGGTTCCTCAGGGCTCCTAAGCAAGCTGAGAATAAGGGATTCCACTTACTGTCAGTCTTCAATAGTGAGGAAATTCCAGAGATTTTATTACTCAAAGGACTGCATGTATTTACTTCCTTTGTTCTTAAATGGATTGTTTACAGCAGAGGAAACGCTATTTGCTCGCTCAAGCAGTGGGTGGAAGCTGTGGGCTCCTGTTCCTCATTTCTGCCCGGGGCCACCAATTCTTTTTTAACTGAGGCAAGTACATCCACAGTGCAGTGCAAAGATCTCAAGGGTATAACTGAGAAGTCTAACAAATAGATCCCTTTGTGTAACCAACATCTCAATCAAGATATGGACCATATCACACCAGAAAGTTCTCTTGTGTACACACGCCTCTCTCCGCACTCCCTGAGTCAACCACTGTTCTGACGTCTGTACGTCACAAACCACAAATTGGTTTGCCCGTACTTGAATTTCTTATGTACTTTTTTGTGTCTGCCTACTCTCACTCAGTGGGAGGTTTTTCTTTGAGATTCACCCATGTTTTTTGGTGTAACATTACTTTGTTCCTATTTATTCCTAAATCTGTATTCCACTGTATGGACAGATGACGATTTGTTTACCCATTTACCGACAAGTGAATTAACCATCTGGGGCTCTTGTGAATAAAGCTGCTCTGTGCATCCTTGTACTTGTCTTTTGTGGACATGGTTTCACTACCCTAAATTCCTGGAGTGGAATTGCCAGGCCAACTTCACTTTGGCTTTGGAGCCCTGAAGAAGCTATGTGGTCTCCGCGCGTCGTGGAGAAACAGTGACATCTGATGCTCTCACCCTTCCTCAGGGCAGCTCTGAGGATGTTCTCTGCCCTTCACAGGAAGGAGGGCAGGGAGTTTCCAAGATGCTGTCGTCAGAATTCACCTGGTCCTAAAGACCTTGAGATGACCTTTATGTGGCCCTATGACCTAGAGAGATCTTATTAGTGCAATGTGTAGTTCCACCACATCATAAAGGGCCCTGAAAATGAAAAAGAAGCTCAAAGTGGGTGCCCCCTGCCTCCGACTGCAGTGGTGGCTGGGTCTGTGTGGCCATTTCCTTCAACAAGTGGGGGGACAGAGCTCGTAAGGAGTGTATTTGTTAGAAACATTCAATAGTCCATTTTCGTAGTGCTTTGAATTTCCACAATTAAAAGGGCTATTATTATTACGTTTACTAAAATAACAAAACAAGATCTAAAAATCTGTGAACCGGCTAACTCTTTACTTCTACCATCCCTGGTCGTAAAGTGGTTATCTTAAATGCTCGCATATTAATGACATAGCGTCTTTTTTGTTTTCAGATAGGACCACCCCCGCCCCCCGCCCCACCTTCCTTCAGAAAATGTGTCTCTGCCCAGAGCAGGTCATTAGCAAATACCACCTGTAATGCACATTCCTGGAACCAGCCTTTTCTGAGGTTAGTGCAGACCAAAAATAAACACGCACGAGCGGTGCTGGCCAGGGCTGGTGAAATACTGTCTGCCCGAAAGGGCAGGATTCAGTTAAGAGCAAAAAGTGTTTTCTTTGTTTTGAACGTGCGATTCAGCTACTTCAAGCAGCCCTAACTAGCAGGCCTACATTGGCCGTTCCCACCATTGCCAGCAGACAGTTCCTGAACATATGGGGCTTCTATACCCCTGCAGAGTCGGGCCCTTCCAAAGCCAATGTCCTTTCTGAGCTGGTGGTTTCAGTAGAGACCGTGTTAACACAAGGGGATCTTGCCATTCCTCTATCTCGTTCATCTTCACAGTGAGGTAGGATTGCCTCCCACATGCAGATAAGGAAACTGAGACTTGGAAAAATTTAAGGCCAACACTCTCCAGCAGCAGAACCGAGATTTGAAGTCAGATCCCTCCGATGCTTAAGGCTCTCACACCTTTACTGCTACACTCCCAGAGTTTTGAAAGGTGACCCAGAAAACCCCAGATTCACTAACACCTTTTGTTAACATACCCAGGTCTGATCACTAAAATTCCCTAAGCTGACATTCGCTAATGATCATGGAGTAGAAAACTGTCTGCCCCAGGTCACTTTCCCACTGATCTCACCTCATTGCAACTCCTTTGGAATGTACGTTTGCCTCACAATATCTAAGACATTTTATGGGTGTGAATATACAGCTTGTAACTGTGCTAAAACAGCACAGAGGGAATGATGCCGTTTGTATCGCTCTTGTCTTACTAATCACCCATGCTGATAATTTAGGCCATCTGTGTTTATGTCATGTTCATTACGTGTCTGTCCTACACGTGTATGACTGGCTTCTACTAAAAGATGTAAGTTCTAATCCACAAGAGCTATGCCATATGCTTTTCTGTACCCACAATACCTGGCACAGCACCTATACCAAAATAGATACTTAGTAAATTGTGTCGAATGAAAAGATGCCCAGTCCTGGTGCTGTGGAAAACAGTGGCTATGCCATTTGGGAACCACTTGAACTTGGGCAAGGTATCATTTAAGTAAGACTCAGTTTCTTTTGTCTTTAAAGTGGGGTTGACAATGGTGAATGTGAATGCTTTTGTGCACTATAAAGTGCACTAGAAAGGTCTAATCTATTATTATTACAGATCACCATTGATTTGATTGTTTTCTTCCAGTCAAGAAAGAGTTTTGTTTAGGAAGGTTTCTTGTAAGTTGTGTAGTTACGGAAAAGTAATTGAAATACTACTTCGTTGTTGCCATCCTTACTCTACCAACACTTGGAGAGGTGAGACGAGATGAAAAACAAGTGGCCACATAAGATGGTGGGGAAGGAAGCAGAACTAGCCTCAAGATTGGAGCATGACCCTCAGGAAGCAGCACAGAGGTTTTTACGAGTCAATCAAAAAAGAAGATGAAAGAACAATGATTAGACCAAATTAGAATATAAACAAACGAGCAAAAAAACCATGGGCCAGGAAAGGGTGTGTTAGTGACCCTGAACATAATGCAGGCCAGACAATACAGCAACATCTTGTCATTCTCCAGCAACAAGATGGCACCTTTATATGAAAAGGGAAATGTAAATTGATGCCATTTTCTTAATAGGAAGATTTTGGGGAATGTTTCTTCGGCATGGTCTCTATACTCAACTCTTTAGGGCAGAACCTGTGAGAAAGACCAAACTATGGCTTCAGGCATTCATAAGTAGGTCACAAAATTCAGTCACGCTGAAATATTTTGCTTTTCTTTTCTCGTTTTCCACCATGAAACAGAATAGGATTTCTCTCTTTGAGGTTTTTCCTTCTATTTCCTCCTTCTTCTTGGGTGGGTGAGGGGAGGTATGTTAGTTTAGACCTCACCTTAGTTATCTTTCTCTGAGATTTTCTGCTTCTATTAAGCCTACTTAAGTTTATTTTGTCTTCTAAAAATAAAGCCATGGCAGGGGTGGGGAGAGTCCACCTCAACTCCATTTAAATAGTTTCTAAATGTCAAGTAAAATTTTATCAGTCTATATTGCAGTGTAATTTCCATCCTGAGAGAAAAATTAATACTTTTTAAAAAGACCTGCTGTGGATCAGGAACTCCTGTAAATTTTAAAATCTTATAACCTGAACAGCTTATTGCAAAAGCCATAAAGGAGTGTTAAGGGTCTACCGTAAGGCCAACTAGCAGGAGACACAGAAATACGAAGTAAAATAACACAACATAAAAACACAAATTATGCATTAATAGATATTATCTGTGACTTCACACTCATTATAGGGAGCCTAAATAAGAAAACAAAAAAATTGGTTTAATTTCCTTGGGTGCCTTTCTCTGGTTTAATATTTGAACCTCCCCCCCCCCCCCCCCCCCCCCCCCCGCCGAGTGGGCCAAAATATATATACAAATATTTTCCAGGAGAGACTATGCAATGCTATTATAACCAGAAATCCAGCCAACTCTTTCCATGGCTTCTCCATTAAGACATAAGCAAGCATCTGTCCAGTCCCATTGGACCCATCTCTGGAGTCTTAGCAGGCAAGGTGGAAATATGTTAACCCAAGCAAGAAAACACACAGCTAGGACAACTAGACTGATCACATTTTAAGAGCGCTTTCCCAACTTGAGCTATAGGTTAGAATGATCTAGTTTGAGAGAGCTTTTAAAAACTCCCAGTACCGAAGCCCCACCCACATAATGAATCAGAGTTTCAGGGATGGAGCCCAAGCAAAAAGTGGCTTAAAAATCCTCCAGGTTTGGGTGGGTGGGGGTGGGGTGCCTGGGTGGCTCAATCAGTAAAACATGTGACTCTTGATCTCGGGGTTGTGAGTTTGAGCCCCATGTATGGCATAGAGTTTACGTAAAATAAAAAAAAAAAAATTACAAAAATCTCCCAGGTCATTTTGATGGAGAGTCACTGTTTTAAGAGATTCAGTGGCAAATATGGGGGTGGGGGTCGGGGTGGGGAGAGAAATTACTTTCTTAACTAATTTACAGGCACTGATAACCAATACAATCTGCAAAAGCTATAACTTTTAGGATGACCTTCTTCCTCCTCCAGAAAAGATAATTAAATTAATTTGAAGAAAATAAATTCATTAAACTCTTTTTTGGAGGGTAGGGGGCCATCAATAATCCTGTTTATATCTTCCCGTTATATGCACTAAACAGTTGTAGTTATAAAAGTAAAACAGACTCATCTTAGTAAATGGGAAAAAAGAGAAAGGAGAAAATAACACCCATTTTCCTATCATATTAAGATAACCACAGTTGGGGCGCCTGGGTGGCTCAGTTGGGTAAGCGACTGCCTTCGGCTCAGGTCATGATCCTGGAGTCCCGGGATCGAGTCCCGCATCGGGCTCCCTGCTCAGCAGGGGGTCTGCTTCTCCCTCTGACCCTCTTCCCTCTCATGCTCTCTGTCTCTCATTCTCTCTCTCTCTCAAATAAATTAAAAAAAAAAAAAGATAACCACAGTTGTCTTTTTTAGAGTAAAAAATATATTGGGATCATGCTGCACATGTGGTTTTGTAACCCAGTAATGTGAAAACCTTTCCGTGTCATTACATAGTCACCTAAACATTGCTGTGAATGACTGCAAAGCAATCCATTGTTTGAAACGGCCATTATTTATTGGTGACTGAGGTTTGCTTTAGGTTTATTCACAGACACAATTAGGACCATGATCCCTTGAATGACAAAGTAAGATTAATCTGATAACTACTGAAAGGTTAAACCATTGGTATAATGGTAAAGAGAGAGCGGGTGTGGTGGGGGTGGGGTGCTGATAGGTAGCATTTGCTAATTTGATTGGTGTAAATAGTCCCACCATGGCCAATTTCAAGATGATCCTTCTAACAATGGGTTTGCAAACCTGAATATTTAACAACTGGCTCTCTGGAATCAGTTCCAGCTCATTCTTAAAGAAAACCCTGGCTAAACCAAAGTGGTTAGTTCTCTACTATTTGAATGGTAGAATGAGAGTTCTGTGAATGAAAGTGAACCATAGTTCCAGTTATCTTAACATGCTGTTGTATTTTGGGATTGGAACTGTCAAGCTGGTAACTGGAGCAGCTAGATGGCTGAAGGTCTAATAAGAGTTTTCTAAAAGGTCTTAGTGTGGAGGGGCGCCTGGGTGGCTCAGTCGTTAAGCGTCTGCCTTCGGCTCAGGTCATGATCCCAGGGTCCTGGGATCGAGCCCCGCGTCCGGCTCCCTGCTCGGCGGGAAGCCTGCTTCTCCTTCTCCCTCTCCCTCTCCCCCTGCTTGTGTTCCCTCTCTCGCTGTGTCTCTCTCTGTCAAATAAATCAATAAAATCTTTAAAAAAAATAAATAAATAAAAGGTCTTAGTGTGGAAAGTGCAAGTACACTGGAAAGACCACATTTTTTGAATAGACAGACGTGGGGCTTTGTGAAGTTTACCTTTTTAAGCCTCTATTTCTTTAATCTGCATATGGGAATAATAATGTCTCAGTCGAGCTGGTGTTGGGATTAAAAACATCATACATCAGGGGCGCCTGGGTGGCTCAGTCGTTAAGCGTCTGCCTTCAGCTCAGGTCATGATCCCAGGGTCCTGGGATCAAGCCCCGCATCGGGCTCCCCGCTCAGTGGGAAGCCTGCTTCTCCCTCTCCCACTCCCCCTGCTTGTGTTCCTGCTCTCTCTATCTCTCTCTGTCAAATAAATAAATAAATAATCTTAAAAAAAAAAAAAAAACCATCATACATCAAATATACAGTAAGCATATAATAAACGCTCTACAAATGTTAGTTGTCTTTCCCCCTTAGTAATTATTACCTCTAAGGAAATGGGTATGAATTCTTTTGACACTTTATTTGCAGGGAATTTAATGAAGTTGATCTTTAAATTACGTATCTTTATGATTTAAACCAGGGGTTGGCAAAATATGGCCTGTGAGCCAAAACTGGCCTTTTTCTTTTTTTTTAAGATTTTATTTATTTATTTGATATATAGACAGAGGCAGCGTGAGAGGTAACACAAGCAGGCGGAGTGGGAGAGGGAGAAGCAGGCTTCCCACTGAGCAGGACTCTGGGATCATGACCAGAGCCGAAGGCAGACGCTTAACAACTGAGCCACCCAGGCGCCCCAAAACTGGCCTGTTTTTATAAATGAAGTTTTACAAAAACTTCTAGTTTTTTTTTTTTTAAAGATTTTTATTTATTTATTTGAGAGAGAGCACAGAGAGAGGGCCAGAGGGAGAAGCAGACTCCCTGCCGAGCAGGGAGCCCGATGCGGGACTCGATCCAGGGACTCCAGGATCATGACCTGAGCCGAAGGCAGTCGCTTAACCAACTGAGCCACCCAGGCGCCCAAAACTTCTAGTTTTGAAGGAACACACCATGCCCATTCATTTATAGAGTTCTACGGCCACTGTCATGTTATAAGGCAGGACTGAGTTGCTGGAACGGAGACCACAGGGCCTAGAAAGCACGAAATATTTACTGTTTGGTCCTTTACAGAAAAGGTTTGCTAACTCATGATTTAAGCCATTCTAACTTTCCTTAAGTGAATACTTTCTTTTATATTTACATATACCTAGAGAGATATTTATATTCAAAAAAACAAAACAACTTAGGATAGAAAATGAAAAAGATGAGGTAAGAAGATTCTCCTAGGATTTAGAAATTGCAAAATAAATATTAGGTCGAAGAATATCTGAGAAATACTTGAAATTCCAGGATAAAGCTGAGCTCTAATTCAGTCAAGACAGTATATTTTAAAGACTATTTTATAAATGAGATTTTCTACAAGAGGGACTATTACTTCTGGACCTGGAATACACCTTAAATGTGGAACTTGGAAGAGTGAATTCAGGAGGCAGAAACTTAGAATATTATTTGTAACTTGGCAATGAAAGTGAACGAAGAAACCACATTAGTCAGGCAAAATAAGCTGATCTCTCTAACTACGGGTAAAATAACATTTCAAACATCGAAAAATGTACACAATCAAAACTGTACAGGGTAGAGGTTTAAGCAACCGTTTCCCCTAATTTTTGATGTTTACATGGAACGTTCTTCAAGCAGCAAATAAGTTACCAATGATCCTGACAGAATGAAATGATACATCTTTACCACAACATAAATTAATTCTCTCAGTGGGAAATTGTTAAAATAGGCAAGGTGTCAGAAAGATTTCTTTATGTCTGAGGGAAAGGAAATGATTCCATTTCTTCCAAACGTTCTTACATGAAAAATAATAAACTCTCACTTTTAAACTGTCTATTTTCATGAGGTTCTATGGCACCCATTACTAATTGGGGCAGTCATGGTTATCTGGTGTTGGCCACGAGTCACTCCACATTAAGTCAGGAATAAAACACTCTCCAGTATAAAACTGCCCCCATAATTCATATTATATATGAATAAATATTCATAGAAATACCCAGAAAAGCGGAGCACAGAGTTATACTACGTTCTCACAGCATTCCTTAGATTTACATAGCAAATATTACACAAAGATCCTGGAAAGTAAATCTTCACAGAATAAAATATAAGGGAAATACGGTGACCTATGTAAAGGAATGGACAAATGCCCGCCACAAATGAGTCAATTCATCCTCTACAGGAGGGTGATGCTGATTCTGTTCCTGAAGCAACTAGTTGAAAACTCCAGACCACAGAGATGAACATTTATTGAATGCTGCGGGTATACACATGCTCTCACACTTAACTCACACAAGAACCTAGATAGTGGGTATTATTAGTGATGTGTAAAGGGCGAAGTACAGATAGGAACTCTGATCCGTCTGTCTTGCATGCCTGTCCTATCTTCGAAATGCCTAATCGTGATAAAACACAGGGTGTCTTATCAGCCATGAGCCTCCTAAACTGCCCTTAGAAAGGAGGTCCCATAATCAGAGTCAACTAAGTTTGGGAAACTTACTAAATCCTTCCCTTGCAGAATAACAAGGCCTGCATTAAAGAAATCAGTGTACTTTGGTCTAACCCATCCCTTTCCCTATCTTGTTAGGAAATGCCTTTCCTTCCAACTACTATTTTGTGAAGTAAACATTCTGAAACACAATTTGAGAAATACTACTGTAGTCACCTCCATTGATAGGAGATGGCTGAAAGAGAGAGCTGCAAACTGTCAGAGAAAAATCAACTTTTTAGCCACAGTCAAGGGGGTGATGCTACAGAGATGATGGTGTGATTCTAGGTGGCTTCTCTCTGCTCTCAGGATCAACCCACAGTGCCCTGGTCCCCGCCGAATGCCCTGGCCTCGCCTCACACAGGTCAGCTGGCCTCTTTCAGTACCTGGGAACTGCCAGGCTCCTCCTCACAGAGCTTCTGCAAAATGTTCCCTGGCGGGACATTCCTCCTTTCCCTCTTTACCTACTTGAGTCCTACTTATCTTTCAGGGAAAGCCTTTCCTGAATGTCTGTCGGGATGCTCTCATATCACTGAGTTCTATATAGCACTTGTCATGGTTAAGGTTATATTTATTTACTGCCTGTCTAAACTCCGACTGTGGGGCAGGGAAATATATTCCCTGCCTTTCGGATGGGAAAAAGAAGAGGAGGGATCTTTCCAGCCTCCTTTGACTGTCCTTACTCATTCCTGCCCATGGAGGAGCAACTACTTAGTGGCTCTCTGAACTGGGGAGAAGGGACTGTGCATGCTCCTCTCAGGGCGCAGGGTGTACTCGGGTCTGCTCGGCCTCCGTGTAAAAGGGCGGTTTGGGAAATAAGTTGAATTCAGGGAAGACATACTAAGAGAAGCCCAAAAGTTATGGATCCAAGTTCTGTTCTGCAGTTTGGCTTTAGTCACTAATAAAGTTGATTTTGATCTTTCCTCTGGCTGTTGTTTAATTTTTCAGTTGCTTCTACATCTGGGAGGGGAAGACAAGAGTGTGCTTGTTGGCCCCCTACAATACCAATGTCTCCCACTAGGCCTAACCTCCTTCGGGAAGGGGATGAGGTCTCCTTTGGCTCACTATGGTAGCTCGGTGCCTGCCACACAGGAGGCACTCGGAATTTTTTTTTAACATTCATTATGGAAAATGTTTAAAATAAGCAAAATAGGGAGAATGGTCTAACGAACCCCTGTGTACCCATCACCCAGCACCAACAATAATGAACACATGGCAATCTTGTTTCATCTACTCTTCTACCTGACTGAAGCAAATCCACTTCAGGCATTACAGATGGCAAAGGCTCAAAAAAATACCTATTAAACCATTATCACATACAGACTATACACAACAATTAATATTTCTTCAGTGATAGAGGACTAAATCAACAAACTCACAGAGACCAGTAAAGGGTCTGAATTGTCCTCGGTCCCCGGCCCCTTTCTGCCCCCAGCATACCATACATGGCACTCACGCGCACGCTGTTCCCCAACAACTATCCCCCCGCACCCCTGTCCAGATGGTAGGGCCGAGCCACTCACCGGTGGGCGTGCTGCTGCGGAATGAAGAGGAGGGGGTGATGGGCGGGGTCACGGGAGGAGTAAGGCTTCCACTGCTGTGGCGTGGCGGAGTGGACACATTCCCTCGAGACACTGAGCTGGACAAGGTCAGCGAGAGCTTCGGCTGAATCTTCTTCTTTAGGGACTCCTGCTCTCGGCGGGCAGCATCTGTCATGAATCTGAAGCAACAACGGAAGGTGAGTAACCGGGCCCATCTCTGGAGCATGAGGAATGATGACAGCTCCCCCAAGTTTGACAGATGCCCCACCCTGGGAAAAGGGGCTTGTTCACAATCTCAAAGACTTACAACAGATTCCCTTTTCCTATGGGATGAAATAATCTTCCAGCTCACTGTCTTCAGGTTCCTCACGGGTAGGCCCCATTTCTCCCTGAGGCAAACCCTCGGAAACTTGTACACACAGACTATGTCTACACCTGCTGCAGTGCCTTGGGTTAGAAGGCTTCCTCTCTCTCAGAAGGTCCTCTCTTTTCTTTCAACTCATAGAAAGCCCACCCATTCTCCAAATTCCCCAGCACTTCCAGGTGGAAAGGGCCTCCTTTATTGGTGGGTGGGCAGGATTTATTGTTCGTACTACTTCACTGCCACTCTACATATGCGGCCTCCTGAAAACGGATTCTTTTTTGTCCTACTCCAGATCCTCAAGTTGTTATTTGGATTTTTAAAAATTTTCTTGGCAGACTGAAGGTCTTGTCTCCCTAACCGTTAGCTGAAAGGAAAGGACACAAGTCCCCATAATTGCGGCTAGCACACTGCCAAGTCCATCTCAATTAACATTTATAGAATGAGTAAATCTGCCCAAGCAGATTCTAGAAGAGAGCAGTACAAGGAGGAAGATGACTGTTACAGACCCATTTATGTTGTGATTTTATTACCCATAAAGGGAAAGGCGACTTTTCCTGATCATTTCACTTTGGAAACTTCAAAGTTATCCCTTCCACACTTCTCTTATGTTAGTAACATTCAAACCGTTCTTTTCTCACTGTATAACATTTCATAAATTCATGTAATACAAGATTCAAAACAATCTACGGCATATCTCTCATCTAAAGAACAAATTTTTTTTGGACATCATACAACTTTTTTTTTTTAAAGTAGTTTCCCTGCCCAACATGGGGCTTGAACTCACAACCCTGAGATCAAGAGTTGCATGTTCTACCGAAGGAGCCAGCCAGGCGCCAGCAAACTTTTTTTTGTATTATTGGCAGGCAGGCTTTGTCAGCTGCATTTCTGAAAACCGCAGCTGAAAGCCTAGCGAACAGAGTGCGTGAAAGCATTTAGGGAATGAAACAGGCACTGTGGTTGAAACTCACTGCCTTGGCTAAGAGGACATAACCATGGCCTTGCTCAAGTCCTCCCTGTACCCAACCCCCCATCATTACATTCTATTTTAATACAATTCATCATTAACTCCATTTGACTTAAAGTGGTATTAATGACCCAACACCTTTCACATTCTGTCTAAAAAATTTCTTAGTATTTGTCTTCATTATGCTAAGAAGTTTTAGAAGTCAACAGATAGTTCCAATGCCTGGTAAAAAACTTAGCCAATCAAATACCCAATGAAACAATATTACAGTATTGTTACAATGTCTTAAAATGTCTACTCTTATACTTGGAACATGGATGGCACATTTCTTGAATGGCTTCTGCAATACAATCTAGATATATAATAAACCAGATTTTTATGAAGAACTGAATAATAAAGCTACATGCTTTGCCTTGAACTCTTAGGTTTTGTGCTACAAGATGGTGAAGGCTTATTTATATTTTTATTTTTTTTAAAGATTTTATTTATTCATTTGACAGAGAGACACAGCGAGAGAGGGAAAACAAGCAGGGGGAGTGGGAGAGGGAGAAGCAGGCCTCCTGTCGAGCATGGAGCCTGACACGGGGCTCAATCCCAGGACCCTGGGATCATGACCTGAGCTGAAGGCAGCTGCTCAACCGAGCCACCCAGGCGCCCCAATGAGGAAGGTTTAAAAAGAATAAAGGAACACCACCACAAAACAGAATTGTTTGCACCCGGTAGCCAGGTACTCATTTACTTTCAGATGCAAAGTTGGCTCTACTGTTCTTAAAACTGTTTTCCACCCCCCGCCCCATAAACTTCTACTCAAAATATGGACTCTCAGAGAAAAGCAAAGAACTAGTGCTTTCTTCTATCATTCTAAGTAGAATTACTAACTAGCACAGTGCCAAGCGTCTCCAACTGGGGTACGTGGTAGGTGGGGAGTGGGCAAAACCACAGGATAGACATACTGCTTCTTCCAGAAAGACCAATGGTTCTCAATGTAGGTAATTCAAGTCAGTTTTTTGTTTTGTTTTGTTTTTAAAGTAAGCTCTATGCCCAGCGTTGGGCTCGACTCACAACCCTGAGATCAGGAGTTGCATGCTCTATTGACTGAGCCAGCCAGGCGTCCCTCAAGTCAGTTTTTTAAATGGTAAAAGAAAGCAGATACTCTATGGAGTAGAACATAAAATGTGCATCTTGCACCTTAGTGAAGAGTATGGGACTTGGAGCCAGGCAGACCGGGGAATTTGATCTTTGGTTAAGCTCAGGTAATCTGCTAAGATGGTATGTTAGCTATGCTAACAGTCAACACTCCCTAAGATCACACTGACCCCTGACTGGTAAATCGCTTCTGGACTTGGAAGAGTAAGAAACCATTTATACAAACTGGATAGGAAGTCAGAGCCTGGACTTCCTGAGTGGTGATCTTGTACCTAGGTATGTCCAAGCGGGGAACCGAGGAGTATGCCTGTGGAGTGTTATAGGACTTCTGACCCCTCGTCTACCAGGGCAGCTCTCACCTTTGCCTGCGGGGCATCTTGTCTACCTTGTACCAGTGAGGACTCCACAGAAGGCATGATGCTGCCCTGCTGGCAAGCTGTGGCTCTGCCCACTATTCCTCTGATGAGACCCAGTGCCCACCATGGCTTCTGGTCATCTTGTGAGTCTGAATGTTTGTGATCGAAGAAAATCACCCATTGATGGACAGGATAGTGCTGACTTCAGAGGACGGTTCTAAAGATTAAATGAGGGAGTAGTGCTTGGGTGGCTCAGTCGGTTAAGCGTCTGCCTTCGGCTTGGGTCATGATCCCAGGGTCCTGGATTGGAGCCCCGCATTGGGCTCCCTGCTCCGCGGGAAGCCTGCTTCTCCCTCTCCTACTCCCCCTGCTTGTGTTCCCTCTCTCACTGTGTCTCTCTCTGTCAAATAAACAAAATCTTAAAAAAAAAAAATAGCTCATGCCATTTATTGTAAAATACTCTCCTACAGCTCAGATATAAAACAACAACCATAAGAAACCACAACAATGTGCCCACACATCCCCTACCTTCACCCCAACAGGAGTTTGGTCAGCTACGGATAACAATCTATTTTAGGCTTATATCTGCTAAGTCCTTTCTAGAAGTGAGAACGAGACATCATGTTAAAAGCATTAAACATGGAACTCATAAAGCACTTCTGCCAACCTTCCTCTCCCTCCACCCTCCCTCCTCCTCTCTTGGATTGCTGGTTGTGAACTTGCTCACAGCTCAACTCGTAAATCAGGGCAACCCTGCCATACCAACATACACAGCTGCATGATTTATTCCCGGGGACCACACACACACACACACACACACACACACACACACACACACACACAC
>NC_058414.1:58194478-58325623 GCF_002201575.2 Neomonachus schauinslandi
CACACACACACACACACACACACACACACACACACACACACACACACACACACCCCACGGGTACACACCTCGGGAGTGGTGATTACAATTCACCAGCTTCTCACTGGCAATACTGCCCAGCTCTTCCTCTTTCACTTATCAACCATGACTTTACCTATTTTTTGATACCTATTAAACCCCAAAGTTTTAAAGCAATGTTCCACCAATACAGCTCTTTGACAAAAGATGGGCAGATTCCCAATGGCAAGGCATCCCTTGGGGAGCCAAGTTTATAAAGAACCTGATGCGACAGAGGAAGGCTGTGAGTACAGCCAAGAGCGGGAGACTCGAGTGGTTGGGCTTTGACCAGAAAGGCAGGTAAATCTACTTCCCACCTTGAAGGCAGCTGCACTGTGACACATCCTTGAAGGACCACAGCCCCAATCTTTCCATCGTCCCTATTGGAAATGTCCCCCCGTATTCCCACGACTGAGAGGGAAGTCAGGCTTGGGAAGCCACATCGCCCTGCGGTCTGCGTTTTTCTTGATGCGTTTTGACACGATGGGTCATCTTTTCTGAAGCCCTCAGTAATAGCAGCCAACATGGGGGCGCTTCAGAGCTGGAAGAAACCCAGGTAAGACAGATCGCCTAGTCTAACCCCCTCATTTCTCACATTAACTGGGAACTGAAGCGGAGCGGCCTGTGCAAGGTCACTTTGCTGGCGGGGGGCAGAACTGGCATGAGAGAACTTCAGCCTCAGGGCTGCACCCAATGCTCCCAGCTCTGCCATGGGCATGTCAAAGACCTCGGAGCTTTCTTGCTTTTGCTTCAGAGTCCTGGTCTTCAAGGTTGAATGGGCTCAAGGACCCAGAGCTTAGGGTGTGGGGCAATGTAGAGGGAACCCCTCTGGGGGTTTATATGTTGGAAGTGGGGTGGGTTGGGAGACAGGAGGCCTCACTCTCTCCATGTTGGCCAAGCTCTGCTGGGTGGGGCTGCCTGACTCCTGGGGGGGGGGGGGCCCTGGCTTTGTAGCCTCACGGGGCTGTGATGTGAGGAAGCCTAGCTATGCCTGCCTCCCTGAATTCTTTCTGCTTTGCAATAGGATCTGTTGTAATCTCGTGGTAGTAGTGTGCTATTGTGGGTTTGTACTGGCTTGTGAGAGCTGGTCATTAAATTTTCAGGGATTCTTGCGAGCCAGTTGTTAAACACCCATTATTAAAAATTAAATTATGTGAATTTATAATTAAGTATATTTTTAAAAAGGTAATATGCAAAGCTTATCAATTCTTAATTATTTTATCCCATTTTACTATTATTTAAGTTTTCGGGGTTATTTGCATTAATATCCTATCTCTTTGCTGTAATTATCATATAATGGTGTGCTACTATACACCTCTTCCCAACTCTGTCCAATGACACCATGTTGGTAGATTGAAGTTGTTCCACAGTGGGAGTATTTACACCATGGAAATTGGCAAATATTACCAATCAGGGCTTTTTTTCTCTCCAAAAGTCAGTTATTCAACATTTATCAGAACACCTTGTAGTTATTATTATTGTTCTTTTTAACGTAGAAAAGAGCACTTGAACCAGACTCCTTGCCTACTCACTAACAGAGCCAATCAGGGAAGGGATAAAGAATATATAATAAAGTCTTCCTTTCCTTTTAAAAATTATTAAAATACATATCATTGAAATACACTTATATAAACATTTTTATGAGTTTGTGGCTCGTGTTTAAAAACTTTTTTCAGGGCGCCTGGGTGGCTCAGTTGGTTAAGCGACTGCCTTCGGCTCAGGTCATGATCCTGGAGTCCCGGGATCGAGTCCCGCATCGGGCTCCCTGCTCGGCAGGGAGTCTGCTTCTCCCTCTGACCCTCCCCCCTCTCATGTGCTCTCTCTCTCCTCTCATCCTCTCTCTCAAATAAATAAATAAAATCTTTAAAAAAAATAAAAATAAAAACTTTTTTCAAATTGTGGAATATACATGTACACACACACACACACAAATATGCGTACGTATTGACATGCGCCGCTTAAAGAATAAAATGTCTATAAACTCACCAGCCTATGAAAAAAAAATATTACCAGAAGTTTTGAAATTTCCAGATACAGGTATGGTTGATTTTTCAGGGTATTTTCCTTCGAGTATTGCCTTTCTACACAGAGAGAAAACTGAATATTTCTTAAGGAAAAAAAAGTCACCTGAGAGTTCATTCACTGTTGACTAACAGCCTGGAAATCTGTGGCCAAGCAGAGCCATGTTTTCATTTTGAAACTGAAACTGCCGTAAGATTAACTTTAACTTTCCTACAAATCAGAAATGCCCACGTTACTTTAATTTAATATGGCCATTTGTAGTAATATTTGTTATTGCTAGGGGAAGTACATATTCCTTAAGTAAATTTTCAAGACTCCATTATAAATCTTTTAAATCCTTAGACCACAATGTTCATTCAGTCTGACATGGTGAATGTGGAAACATGAATATAACACCACAGGGGGAAAATGTCAAACTGCTGGTCCAGGGAGACCAGTTTCAACCACAAACTCAGGAAATTTACAGATTTCACTGGAACCTGGGCAGAAACCCCACTGCCACCTACTCTATGGCCAAACACCTGGGCCTAAGTGTCCTGCTGGGGAGAAAACCACATGGCTTTCCCTGGCTCTGGAGAACCCAGGCATGTAAGTGACCACTCGAAACTTGGGTCTCCCTCGGAGAAACTTGAAAAGAATCCAAACTATGAGATGCATGGTGTGGTTTGGTTGTTATTATAAGACTCTGGAGAGAGCGTGTGGTCCAGAGGCCTGAGCTGTGCGTCGGAAGGCTTGTTCTGGGGCAAAGAAGCCAGTGGCCTCCGGAAGTCCCAATGCTCTCTGTTCTGGCCTTGGTTTGTCTACTTGTTAAAATGGAAGCGTTCAGGGGCGCCTGGGTGGCTCAGTTGTTGAGCGTCTGCCTTCAGCTTGGGTCATGATCTCGGGGTCTTGGGATCGAGCCCGCATCGGGCTCCCTGCTCAGTGGGGAGCCTGCTTCTCCCTCTCCCACTCGCCCTGCTTGTGTTCCCTCTCTCGCTGTGTCTCTCTGTCAAATAAATAAATCTTTAAAAAAAAAAAAAAATGGAGGCATTCTGTACTATGGTGAGCGCTGTGAATTGTGTAAGACTGATGAATCATAGGCCTGTACCCCGAAACAAATAATACATTGTACTTTAATAAAAAAAATTAAAAATTAAATGGAAGCGTTCTGGCTTTATGGATATATGTAATATATCACCCCTAAGTTTCTTCCCACCTCCAACAGTCAATGATTTCAGCAACAGCATCGTGCAGTGAACTTTTATTTTTAACCTCAACCCGTTGTAAGAAGCGAATGTCATATTGGGAGCCTGTACACATATGTATAATTAGGTCTGCAATCTGCAATTTTGAAATTTCCAAAGCTCTGAAAACTGGAAAACTTTTTTATAAGTTTGGCAGAATTCACTGGGAGACAAACCCTGAATTGAACTGCTTAAAGGCTACGTACACTATTTATTGTATTTAGTGTAAATATTCACATGCCTCACTGCACAAATATTAATGTGGTTGATTCCAGGGGCTGCCCCAGACCCTGCAGGGAGCGTTATGTAATATGTGGCATTTGCACCGTATTACCTTTCCGAAATCAGAAAAAGTATGAAAAATTTCTGAAGTCAGAAAAATTATAAAACATATCTGGATGCAAAGAATTTTTATGTAATTTGTCTGAAACAAAAATTTCATGAAACAATCCTTCCTACATGTGATATACTCTGATATCTTTCTATTCTATTTCATTTTAACAAAATATCCTGGTCACTGATTTCTTGACCTACTAACAGGTCAGAGCCTGAGTTTGAAAATATTAGCGTAGCAGTTAAAAGGGTGGTGGGCTTTGGAGGTAGACCATTTAGATTGTAATCTCTGCCCTATGCTCTCCAGCTGTGTGACCCTGAGCCAGTTACCTCTCTGTGCCTCAAGTTCTCTCTCAGTAAAGAGTGACATGTTAGTAACAGGTCCTGTCCTACAGAGTCGTTGTGAAGATTAAGTGAGTTAATACATGTAAAGCACTTGGAACAGGGCCTGGCAATTTGACCTTGATAAATGTTAGGTTCCTGGTACATAATGGATACAAATGAGATTTGTTCTGGAAATCCTAATTCACAAATCTTTCATCTCCGACACTTACATCAGCAATTGGTTATTTCTGAGCTGAATTACTGAATAAGAGGATAAGCACTTGCCATCAATTAATTCTGCTGATTCTGAAAGCAAAGAGCCACCCTTACTGATTCTGAGCATATTTATTACCCTAGTGCTGCAATCACAGGAACATTTGAGAAGGTACTTTTAGTAGCTAGAATACAAACATAAGGTCCCTCAACAACTGAGCCTCCCCTGCTTGGGGAAAAGGGTGCTATCTATAAATCCCCACACTTCCTCTTTACTTCTCTGAGAAGAACCAAACTAACTTCTAACAGGGCAAATGACAGGAGACCATCCACACAGCTAGCTGAGAGAAAGACGTCTTTCGATGAAGTTTAAGCCTGCCCTCACCTTGGGAGATTCCTAAAGTTGCACAGGGCCCTCTCTGGTCCACAACCAGACCCTCTGTACGAAGCATCGCATCCAGCTACTTCATTGGAAGTCAAAGCTTTGTTGTGCTTTTTCAGTGGCCCCTTGGGCATTGCCATTTCTCAGTGAAAACAAATTTGTGAAACCCAGAAAGCCTTTGAGGAAAACTGCAGGGGGCTGGCAGGTAGACCATGAGGTTCCAAGCACTCCCAAATCTGGTAACTCATGGATTTCTGACCTGACAAGGACACAATCGATCTTTCCAGTGCAGAGTCCAAACTGTCCATTACTGATTTTTGTTTTGTCTGACTAGTACTACATGCAATCCAGGACAAAGATGGACAGAAGCCAGTGAGGAAGTAAAACCACCCACAGGACATTCGAATACAGACCGCGGGAAATGACCACGGGAATAATGGGTACATTTCGGCATGGGATCATGTGTGGCCCGCATGTCAGAAGATCTGACTGCTTCTCTTGTTCGCCTTGTAATGATGGCTTTCAGAACACACATCTGCTAATCAACTCATGAGGTAAGTCTTCACATTTTAGCAGCAACTTAAAGCTGCAGTGCAGCTGAAGGAGTATTTCGTTAAAACAGCTGGTCAGTGAAACATAACCTGTAAGCAACAAGTGGAGTAATTGCTTGTCCATGCCCCTTTATTAACAGAGGGCGCTTTTCTGGTGATCACTGGGAACTTAATAAATAAATGTTCTTCTCAGTAGACAAAAGTGGACAAAATTTAGACTCCTGAGTAATGCTAATTTCAGAAGGTTTCTAATCATGTTTCCAATAAGCATACGTTTCACTTCTCATTCCAGAGATATTTTTGACTTCACAATCTGAGGTCAATGGGGTAGATTTTGAAGCTTCATAAAAATTTTTGCAACGTCACCAAAACTCTGAGCCTCTTTTAACATGCTGCTATTAAAAATTTAATGCTAAATAATAAAACTAAAAGCAGCACCAGGAAAAAACCCACACCATCTGATCAGATCAGTGTGGCATTTAACTTGTGAGTGAGGGTTTTCTTGCGTGTGATTTTCATCTGATATTCACATGGGTTGTGGGCATAATTTGTGAAGTACACAGCCAATGAATCAGATTTTGTTCTTGGGTACCAAACCAAGCTGACAGATTTATTGCATTAAGTAAGACTTTTCTCTCTCTTTCCCCCTTTTCTTTATCTGACACATACAGAATATTGTTCCTGGACTCTGAGGTGTTCTGGTCTAATGTGAACAAAATAAATTAACATCGAGGGCAAGCCAATTTCCTATCAGATTTTGTAGCTCATTTTTCTTATAAATTTTCACTTTATTTTTGGGGACAGCAAGAAGGAAAAAGAGAGGGGAGTAAGAGGAAAAAAACCCAAAAGCCAAGAGGTGATTTTAAAAATATCTACTCTCAGGGTACCTGGCTGGCTCAGTTGGAAAAGCACGAGACTCTTGATCTCAGGGTCATGAGTTTGAGCCCCAATTGAGTGTAGAGATTATTTACTTATAAATAAAAAAACAGGGCGCCTGGGTGGCTCAGTTGGTTAAGCGACTGCCTTCGGCTCAGGTCATGATCCTGGAGTCCCAGGATCGAGTCCCGCATCGGGCTCCCTGCTCAGTGGGGAGTCTGCTTCCCCCTCTAACCCTCCCCCGTCTCATGCTCTCTCTCTCTCTGTCTCATTCTCTCTCTCAAATAAATTAATAAAGAAAATCTTTAAAAAAAAAAATAAATAAAATAAAAAAACAAATCTTATATTTCCTTTCTTTTTTTTTTTTTTTCCTTAAGGCAGCTACAGTTAATTTATATTTTCTATGGCATCTAGCCTGGATATTCTTTAAAAAATATTTATTTAATAACTAACATTGGTTTGCCAATTTTTATATTACCAAGTGCCAATTTTTATATTGCTTTATCTACCTACCATCTACCATCACCAGCCTCTCGTTGAAAAGAAAAAGCCATTTTAACATAAAATAGGAGGACATAATCTTAAATAAAATAATCCTTTCTTGAGAAAGATTGCTCTTTATTCTGTGATTGTGTTAAAAATAAACACAGGAAAAAATTTACTTAAAAATTTTTGAGATGCAGGGATGCCTGAGTGGCTCAGTTGGTTAAGCGTCTGCCTTCATCTCAGGTCATTATCCCAGGGGCCTGGGATCAGTCCCACATTGGGCTCCTTGCTCAGCGGGGAGCCTGCTTCTCCCTCTCCCTCTGCCTACCACTCCCCCTGCTTGTGCTCTGTCTTACAAATAAAATCTTACAAAAAATTTTTTTGAGATGCAGAGAAGCTACAATATTAAATGTAATTTTATCATTATTTTATAGTCACATTTGTACACTGTATTGTTTATAGTATGCTTATAATTATTCTCTAGATACAAGCTATTAATAATATCTACCTTTATTGTCTATCACTGCCATTGCTAAAAATTCTGTTTCAAGGAATGCTGACCAAATGGAACTCCTACATGCGGGAAGAATCATTTGCAATATGCTGAATGAAATGAAAGAAGCCAAATATAAGAGTACCCAAACCCAGGAGCTTCTCTAAGAGCTGGGAGCAAGGTGGAAAGAACTGAGGGTCCTCCTATGGCAGGGCACACAGGGGGACCGTGGGGTGCTGGAGGCTCCCTGCTCCCTGGCCCTGCATGTCCTTGGCAGCTTGGAGACTGTACACCCAGTGAAAACATCCTGATGAACAGCATCATTCAAAGACTAGCAGCTGTTCTGTGAATAGTACTTAGAAATGATTTTTTTTTTTTAAGATTTTATTTATTTATTTTGACAGAGAGAGAGAGAGACAGAGAGAGGGAACACAAGCAGGGGGAGTGGGAGATGGAGAAGCAGGCTTCCTGCAGAGCAGAGGCCCGATGAGGGGCTCGATCCCAGGACCCTGAGATCATGACCTGAGCTGAAGGCAGACGCTTAACGACTGAGCCACCCAGGCGCCCCCCCCCCCTTTTTTTAAGCCAACAATCTCTTCTGGAATTCTAGCACTCAAATGAAATTCATGTACTAAAGCCGAATAACTGCAATAATGCACAAAATCCCATTCCTGCATACCATTACTCCGTATATTCCCAATAAATATTGGGTATTTTCTAACAACTAAGGAGTAATAAAGTCAATCTATCTTAATGAGAGCTCTAGCTCTGGTTCCAGCAACCACTATTTTAAGCCACAGGTCAGCATAAATTATCAGTGAAGCAATTAATTTTGATTTACTTTAGCCTGAATAGAGTAAACCATGGTCGTTTTCATCATCAATGCCAAGCACAAATCTTTGGTTTGGAGGCCAACTGGAATGTCCCTCTCTTGGCAGCATCTCTCCATCACCCTTTCCATTCCTTTTCCACTTTCATCGAATTGAGAATAACTGTGGCTGTTTCTTACACATGGTTTTCATTGCTAATTTGACATCTGTGTCAAAACCAATGAACAAAACAAAGAAGTTGCATTTTATGAGGTTTTGTGTCACAAAACTACAAATAGTTTGAGTTTTTTTGTTTTGCGTCCTCTGGTAGTGAATTAAATGAGTTATTTGAGGTTTCCATGTAAACTGCTAATGAGATGATACGTAACTCTCCCCATAAGCAGGGAGAGGTTTAAAGACTAAAGGAAAAAACTGGATGTAGGGTCTCTGGAGTTTTAGTTCCAATATCGCTAATGGCTGTGAACACAGCCTAGTGGTTGAAAGTCTAGGCTCTGGAGGCAAACTCCTAATCTGGTTTGCTAGGTATCTGAACTTGAGCAAAGTACTTACCCTCTCCAGCCATGGGATCCTAATTCATAAAATAGAGGTAACTCTAAACACCTACCTCATCCGGTTACTGTCAAGATCTCATTAGATAAACAGATGGAAAGCAGTTGGCCCAACATAGTACTCGACATGTATCAGGAGGCCGCTCAGAGTCTTGGTATTTCCATGGATGTAAGCCCTATGCACCTGACTCTCACCCAGGAACTATGAGAAACTGTTCCTAAATCTAACACTCATTTGACTGGATAATCCCTACATAAGAGAATATCTTGGAGTGGGGGGGGGGGGGATGCAGTTCATAGATGGGCTTAGATAGATATATTAAGTCTAGGATCAAAAGTCTCCATTTCTAAAGAGAAGTCCTTCTCTGATGCTGCCACAATCTTCTACTTAGGTGAGCTCTTCTACCAGGTGAGAGCTGACATTTAGCTGAGAACAAGTGACTCCAAATGAATCCAGCACTAGGGGATGTGGTGCACTAGACAGCTCAGGTTAATGAAATGCTGGGTTGAGAAAGGCGAGGAGACGTCAGGGAGATGGTAGAGGACTCTCAATGTCAGAGGAAATCTCAAATAGGCAGGATTTGTTTATGCCAGGGGTAGCATGTACCATTCCTCTGGGGCCATTTAGAACCCACCCACTCTGCCCATGAGAGGCATCACTAATTGATCAGAGCACTCTTGTTTGTGCTGCTTTTGCATTCCACTTTAGCTTCTTCATCACTAGGCCTGACATGGCCACTAGCCACTGATTAAGGTTAATGCATAAAATGAAGGTATATGCCATCTCTGATTTACACATTTTCCCCTAAAACACTGGTATTTCTACTAATATCCCAGTGTAGGCATATCCTAATTCATTTGGACTATACTGTATCCATTCTCAGAGAATCAGGAGCAAAGACGGCAGACAATAGACATATCTGAGAGAGGGGTGCCTGGCTCGCTCAGTCGGAAGAGCATGAGACTCTTGATCTCAGGGTGGTAAGTCTGAGCCCCACATCGGGTATAGAAATTACTTAAATAAAACTTAAAAAAAATATTTGAGAGAGAAAGCTCTGTTCAAGACAAGAGCTGTTTCCAAAGTTAGGCAAGCATGTTAAGCACACATTCAGGTAACTGCATGTATTCATGAATACAATTATAAGGCCAACTGCTCACTGAACTTTATTTTTGTACATATGTGACTCACTTATATACAGAGCAGCAGTCAGTGGATTAGCATTGTTTGGGGACAGAGTGGAGTCAACAGCAATTTTTCTTAAAAGGCTTAATCCATTTAGGCAGTGAAATAATTTGGGGGGCAAAGTCAGTTCTGTAAGTGGGCGGTCCTTCACAATGTATACATCTGTGGGCATCATATGCTTATAGACCTCAAGTTTTGTGGGCCTTGGGGGCTGATTTTTTTCAAAGTGATTTGTTTTCCTTTTGTTGCAAGAGCTCAGTTAAGCTGCTTCTGGACTAGAGTTTGATTTTCCCTGTTTTTCAGGAGGCGGCACTTGATAAACATGTTTAGGTATTTGGTTCTTCAAATTAGCACACGCATCAGGGGACGGAATTATTTTTTTAAAAAAATCAAAGATATGAACTTCTATGTCTTCCTGCTTGAGCAAACTCAATGAGTTTGTGAATGTGCAAGATACTAGGTAAACCATAAGGTGTATGTAAACATTGCAGCTGGAGAAGATGGGGGGTTGATGATGGGGATAATTTAAACTTTTTATTAGAGATCATTTCAAAAGCATGCAAAACTAGAAATTAGTATGATGAATCGTTTTGTTATTAATATTTTGCCATCTTGTTTAAGCTTTCTCCCTGCCTACTCCCTTTTTCAGGCCATGATTATTGATCATTCATGTATATCCCATCCTGTGTTCATATAATCACTTGAAAACTATATAGGGATTTAAAAAAAAAAAATGGAAGAAAAGGAAAGGGGAAAAAAAGGAGAAAAAAGAAAATTTTCAACATAGTTCCTGGGAAATACCTAATGAAGATTCAAAATCTATTAAGATGATGGTTAGCAGCATAATTGCAGGATTGGTCTCTCTCTCTCTGTCATTCACCCACCCCTAAACTATTTTGCTTGCAAAGTTTGAGCACTATTATACAGAGCACATGCTATTGAATGACATAATGAAGGTTTGTTAATTTGGAAGGTCTGAGCCAACGGTTCCTAACTCCTTCAGCCATGGGGACCCCCATGATATAGTGTCAGATGGTGTGCTTTGACTATTATAATGGCATTTCTAGTGTCCCTTATATTGTGTGTAGGGGGAAGAATAACACAAAACTGCTATTCAGGATTGCTTTAAAATGAATTTGTATTTTACAAGATCCCCCAGGCACCTTTCCTCCACAAGTCCCACCCCAAACGGGGAATTTACAGGTTATTTAGGGGAAAAAAATTCAGGTGTATTTGTTGTTTAAAATTTTCAAGAATGTCACTGTATTTAACTGCTAATGAAGTGTTTCTTGGAGGGGGGCCTCCAGCCCTTCTGCTGACTTTCAATGAACAGCCTTCATTTGCATGCCAAAAGCAGGCACTAATCCTTAGCATCAGCTGGTTCCCAGAAATACGTGTGCCCCCACAATCCTGTTTATCCTGCTGGTTTATTTCACAAACCTTTTCTTCACAAAGAGTACAGGCCCCCATTTCAAGCGGGCCAACCTGATTATCCCAAATCCCTAATTAGTGTAATTAAAGCTTTAATGGATTGCAGCCAAGATATAAGCCATGCAAACCCCTTTTTTAAACTTGTTGATTGTACAGGTCTGGTCCATGCCAGAGGGCTTCCTGTTGAGGCGCTGAGGGCCCTGCTCTCCCAGAAGGCTCTGGACACCCCTGCACCCAACACCCAGGCCATTTCTGATTATCAGGGAGCCTCCTCGTCAGGTTCACACATGCAAACC
The DNA here is from genome assembly GCF_002201575.2 of Neomonachus schauinslandi. Taxonomy (NCBI): domain Eukaryota; kingdom Metazoa; phylum Chordata; class Mammalia; order Carnivora; family Phocidae; genus Neomonachus; species Neomonachus schauinslandi. Next base: position 58,205,727 of record NC_058414.1, read on the forward strand.
AAGCTGCTCCCCCATACAGTGTCTACTGAAGCAATGGGCATTTTCATTAAGGCGACACCTCTCAACCCTCCTACAGATACTAGTCTCGTGGGGATTTTTCTCCTGTCATTATGCCCTGGAAAACAAAGCCAATGCCCTAACTAAAATATTCCAAGCAACCTAGGAGAATCTTGTTAGGTTCTGCAGAGCACTCTTATAATAACTCTATTGCACAGAATCGCTCAGAACTTTTCCAATAACCAAGGCCTTCATCTTAAACCCATGGTGTATGTTTTTCTAAGGTGTTCCCTGCAATAAGTAAACCGACCCATTCTTAAAATGGCCCTGGTGAGTGTTCACATTATCTAAGCTCTAGATGGATATTTGGAAATTAATATTAGAGAAGGGTAAGGGGAAAAGGATCTACAATTCAAAAAAAGCCTTTACAGCGTGTACTATGCTAGATGCCCTGTAACTATTACCTTCTTGAATCCTCATTACAAACTTGTCAGGGGTTATTATTAATACCCTCTTCTCTTCTCTTCTCCTCCCTCCCTTCCTTCCTTTCCTAAGCAATCTCTACACCCAATGTGGGGCTTGAACTCATGATACGAAGATCAAGAGTCACATGCTCTATCGACTGAACCATCCAGGCACCCGATCAGTTCCACTTTACAGATGACAAAGTTGAGCCTCTGAGACATTAGGTAGTTTGCCCAAGGACCCACAGCTAATAAAATGCCATAGGAAAGATACAAACAAAAAAATTAAGGATATGATGTCCAATCCAACAGCCATCAGCCAAGTGGGGCTACTGAACGCTTGAAATGTGGCTAGTGAAGCTGAGCAACTGTATTTCTAACTTAACTTAATTTTTAAGATTATTTATTTGAAAGAGAGCACAAGCAGTGGAGGAGACAGACGGATAGGGAGGGGAAGAGGGACAAGCAGACTCCATAGCAGGACCCTAAGATCATGACCTGAGCCCAAATCAGCCACTTAGGGACTGAGCCATCCAGATGCCCCTTTAAATTTAATTTAAATCTAAATAGCCACATGTGGCTAGTGGCTACCTTACTGGATAGCACAGAGAACATTCTCATCATCACTAAGTTCTACTGGACAGTGCTGCTACAGTGGATACAGTTCAGTTGTGGATATGCTAGATTTGAAATGGCAGTGGGACATCCAAGGGGTGTAAACAAACAGCTCAGCAATCTACATTAGGAGTCAACCACTCAGAGGAGGAAAGCAGGAGAGCATGTAGGGAGAGGAGGGAACCAAGGTCGAGAAGAGAAACTTGGGAGAAATGCCTACATTTTATTTTATTTATTTTTTTAAAGATTTTACTTATTTAAGAGAGAGAGACACAGCGAGAGAGGGGACACAAGCGGGCGGAGTGGGAGAGGGAGAAGCAGGCTCCCCACTGAGCGGGGAGCCCGATGTGGGGCTTGATCCCAGAATCCCAGGATTATGACCTGAGCCGAAGGCAGACGCTTAACGACTGAGCCACCCAGGCGCCCTGAAGTGCCTACATTTTAGACAGGAGGAGGAAGAGGAGCCCCCAGAGTTACTGAGAAATAGAGTTCTTATACTTTTTTCAGGCTTGATAATTTCTCCTCTTACATTTTTAGATGAAATCTGGGGAACAAATATATTGCGATTGAAGATCTGCCTTTTGTAATGAAAAAGTACACTTGTTTATTCATTCTATCGTTTTGTGCAAAAATGGCCTCCCTTTGAAAGGCACGATATTCACACCTTCTAGCTCAGACCTGGGAACACTATGTTCACTAGCACATTAGCAAGGGACGTTGCATCACGTGGCTTTGATGCAATGTGCAGGAAGTGGTTTAAATTCAATTTCAAAATGTACCCAAACCTCCTTAAATAAGGAGATCCCCAAAACTTGCTGAAATAAAAACTCTGACGCAGGTTCCTGTGATGAAGGGTACTTTATGATGGTTTTTGCTTAAACCCCCCTTTTCGGTTGCCTGAGGGATTCTTCATGAAGTTATCTGATCCTGTATTTCTTACTGCGTAACCAAAGTCACTCAGAGAAAGAGCCTAATCCTTTTCCTTATTGGGAGTGAAAAGACCACTCCTGAAACCTCTGCAGTAAGGAAATTTTGTTTGGTAAGATCTGAGACCAAACTCTGTTCTCCCTTGGAGAGGGTGAGAAAAATCCATACTTTTCATCCTACAGAATAGTAGAGTCTGGAACTCCCAGCGACTTCAAAAGGGAATTCGTCATCAACCCCATCAATGGAGGTGGGTGATGCAGAGGGAGGAAGGAGGGGTAGCGAGAAAGGTATTAGCAAGGTGATAAATGAGCCTGCTAACATTTAGGTTAGAGCTAAAACAAAAACCTTGCAATTCAGAGTTCTGAAAAGCCCATTAAAACATTTCCAACTTTTTTCCTATATAATTTATAACACGGCTTTGGTGAGTACTCGCAATGCATGTGGCCCTCAAATGCACAATGCAGAACTGGAGAGAGGAATTCTGGGAGTTAAAATGTGTGAAGCGTGCAAACAGAAGACGGGCATTGCCTATTAATCCTCCAAGGACTGGAGAATGCCAAAATTAAGTTCCCATCCCGCCCCAGCCGCCCCCCCCCCCCCCGCCCCTCACTCCTGATTGTAGCACATAGTCTTTGCTGAATTTACATACAGCCGGCTTTTGCCCCATTTGTGCAATTAACCACATTTTCTCTGTGTCGGCATCACTCCCTGGGAGAACATGAGGAATTTGCAAGGAGACATTATATCTTTCAGGATACCTGGGAGCCATTTAGTGGGTAATTCACCGAATGGAACCCTAGTGCCTTTGAAAGAGTTAATTCACCTCCTGAGGGTCCCCGAGAATGTGCTTCATCAGGCCTAATGGGACCAAAGGGAGGTCATTACAGAATAGTTTATGATTTTTTTTCCAGTAACCAAATTGACTTTTTCTGATCTTTTTTATGTTAAAATTTCCACCACAACAATGCAATGCATTATCAAGAAAAAAAAGAAAACACTAGGAGGAGGCCATACTGTTTGGACAAGTAGGATGGGTGAGGAAAAGGTGATCTTTTTAAGGGTCAGCAGAGGAGGGAGAGAAGGTGGAGACACCCCCCCCCCCCCTGTGAAGAGAGCTTGGTGGGCCAGGCCTAGGCAGCCTTGGAGAGGCGCTCAGGATGCTGGGGGGCGGGGGGAGGCGGTGGGCGGTCAGCACACTTACTGCTATGGATGGAAACGATTTGCTCTCTTTCAGGCTGGGTCAGAGCTCAGTTCAAATCCCTCCCTTCCCCTCCATCTCTTGCCTGACTGAAATTTCCAGATGAAGGAATTCCAGCCCATCTGTGGGAAACCTTCCAGATGCCTCATTCCTCTTTCTGACCTACACTGCTTTTCCTAGAACCGAAGCTTAATTTCTCTCATTCATGCTCGGTGAGGTTGCTACTTAGCAGGGGCTGTGGTAAACAGGAAAACAAGGTGGGAACTGCAAGACATGTATCCAGATCTACCACAGGCTCATTATAAGCCTGTGTTCAAATTTTAAAATTCTCTGGGCCTGTTTTCTTATCTGTAAAATGGGAGTTTTATTTATTCATTTATTACTACCGGTTCCGGAAGAATTAAAAGTGGCTTTCCAGGATACATGAAGTCCAGTAAAAAAGAAAGAATGATAAGGGCAGAAGAAGTAAGGCAAAATAAGGCAGAGAACATAGCACAGAAGCAGGAACGGGGCTAAAACAAACTGGAGTGGATTGAACGTTCCTGAAAATCCCCGCAAATTGGAATGTTCTGAACAAACGTAAGAGACTGCTCGCCACATTAGCAGTCACTGAGCGCAGGACTGCACGTGCTGTGATTCCACTGACCGGGTATCTGTGGAGGTACCTGGGCCGAGGGAGACACGGACAAGGAGGGAGACGGTGCCTGCACTCCAAGGCTGTCAGCTAGCTGGAACGGGGAGTCTGAGGGGAGCACAGGCGATGCTGAAGCAGCCTGTGGGGAGAACGTCAGCAACAGGGTGAGGCTTAAAAAAGCAGGAGAGCGCTATGTACAGCTGGGCTGTGGTCCTGGATAGTGAGAATGGTGTGTGCGCGTCACCCACAGCTCATGTTTATGTCTGCAGGAATTGTGTACCTTTTGTTTCCAGACTGCATTTCTGACTCTCACGCGTTCAGCATGACTGCCAGAAAGCAGCCCTCACATCTCTTGCTAAAAATGGAAAATTCTGCTCACCAGCCAAGGATAAGAGGGGCATATGGCCAACGCTGACCTCACCATTCTTACTCAGTCCCCCGGAGAGATGAACCACTTCTTAAAAAGGACTAGTTGAGGGGCGCCTGGGTGGCTCAGTTGGTTAGGCGACTGCCTTCGGCTCACGTCATGATCCCAGGGTCCTGGGATCGAGCCCCGCATCGGGCTCCCTGCTCGGTGGGAGGCCTGCTTCTCTCTCTCCCACTCCCCCTGCTTGTGTTACCTCTCTCTCTATCTCTCTCCCTCTGACAATTAAATAAAAAAAATCTTAAAAAGTTTCTATAAAAAAAAAAAGGACTAGATGATATGAACTTTATTTTCACACAGGGTTCTTTTAGTGTCTTGTATATATGTCTGTTCAACCGTGACTCCATCTCATGCTTAACGTTCCCATAGAAAACGAGCCTCTGAATTTCCCAACACACGCATAGGGCTCCTCTTTTAGAATCTCCTCCTCTGGTGTGCTAATGGAACACATTTTATTTGTAGTAGTAACCAGAGCACCATTTACTTTAAGTAAAGAATTTTAGCTGATGAAGAAATGAGCCCCAGCTCTTAAGCAAGGATTAGATTCAGTCTCAGTAACCAATAAGATGGCAACTGCCAGCCATTTTAGCTACAAATTACCGTTAAGAGCTTACTATCAGGATGATCCCTTCAAGCAGGCCCTATTAAAAAAATAATCACCATCTGCTAGACTCCCTTCTTTTTTATTAAACTGGTCATTAATTACTGGTAACAACTAATTTCGTCTGGATTTTATTGAGTAATTATAAAATAAACTGGGGAGGATATCAAGCTTCCTGCCTTGCTGAGGGCAGGAATTCTTTATAATGCTACATTTCAAAAGGGGGTTGTAATAAACCACCAAATTCCACTTAATATGGTAATTATAATTCTCAAAATTCATCCTTCCAGTGGTTAACGAGTGCCTTCTTTCAGCTTAGCTCAGCCTGACTTCAGCTTGGGTCATTAAATAGCAAACTAGTTTTCACCCACTGGTAACAATAGATCTTTCATGGGTTATTGCCTAATTAATTGAGGTGCATAATTTTTTTTTTAAAGATTTTATTTATTTATTTACTTGAGAGAGAGAGAGAAACAGCATGAGAGTAGAGAGGGTCAGAGGGAGAAGCAGGCTCCCCACTGAGCTGGGAGCCCGATGTGGGACTCGATCCCCTGACTCCGGGATCATGACCCGAGCTGAAGGCAGTCGCTTAACCAACCGAGCCACCCAGGCGCCCGAGGTGCACAATTTGATCACTACAACTTTTTAAAAAATTTCATATTCCAGGTATCATGTAACAATATGATATTATTGTAGAGTAATTTAAAATGGAGTGAGTTTTAATGTTTTGATTAGAACAGGTTTATTATTCTGGATAAGGTAAAGTGCAAAGTTTTACTAATGTTTTTCAACTACAACACTTAGGTTAAAACATTTGAAACAAGTCATTAATTTAATAACATGCTCATCCAAAACAAATCATAACTCATTTCTTTTTACTGCAAAAGTAATTGAGTAATGAATAATGAAAACCATCCCACTGAAAAGGGCAGTAAATATGTTGACTTTATTATTAATACTCAATTTTGGTTAATAAGGCAGCTATTAAATCTGAAACATGATGGACCTGATTTATTGACTTATTCAAGATAACACTGAAATATTATCTAGTAAATTCTGGGGCTCTTGGGAGAAGATCCGATCATGAAACAAACTGGAATTTAACTAAAATTTCAGTTCACATTAGAACTATTTGACCTCAAACCTCTTTCCCCTGTACTTCACGTGTTCCTTAAAAGTATTTCAATTGCGTGTGGGCACGTGAATGGGGCGGGGGTGAGAGAGAGGAGAGGTGTGTGTGGTGGGGAGGGACCTAAGAGCTTTCCATATCACTCCGCACCCTTGTGAACTGGAATTCTCTGGTGAATCAGTATTGCTTTGGTTGTTTTTAAAGTTCACAAAATATACCAAGACGGCATTAGTTACACCTAAAAGGTGGTCTGTAGCCTCAGTCTGAAAAACAGCAGGTTAGTGATGATTCAGGGAAAAGGAAAAAGAATTCATTAAATGTAAAGGGGACTAATGGAATTTTCTTTTCCTCCTGTAAATAGAATTACAGTTGCTTCTTCAGTTATTCACAGTCATTATGTTTTATAAAGTTGCTGCAAACATTGAATTAATGAATACTGAACCACTGTGTCACAGGTATTGATTCTGGATTTACAAAGAAATTTCAGCTAGTAGAATTCATAAATAATGAATCTGCTAATGATGAGGATCGATGATGGTACCTTACATCACAGGCTTATACTACTCATTCATCCATATGTTGTTATTTGCTTATCCACTAGAATTCTTTTTCACTTACAAGAATCTCTGCCTTATGACAGGCCCTTCCTCCCATGGTATGGGACAGAACATACTTACTTTATTTAGTAAAACCTGAAAAAGCCAGAGCTTACAAACTGATGGTCTATGGAATGCTGACCCAAGATTTAAAAATAAGATTTTACAGGACAATCCAGTCCTTTTGGAAAATGAGTGGCTCTTACATCACTGAGCCCCAATTCTTACACAGCAACAGTGAGCTGAAAGCAGAGAAGCAACCTGCCTCTCGTGGGCTCTCAAAGTCACTCCCTATTTTTCCAGCAGCCAGCCAGCTCCATTCATTTACATCACTTGTCTGACAATTTTTTTTATATTTATTTGAGAGAGAGCGAGAGAGCAAGAGAGAGGAAGCAAGAGCGAGCATGAGTGGGGTGAGGGGCAGAGGGAGAAGCAGACTCCCTGCTCAGCAGGGAGCCCGACGCGGGGCTTGATCCCAGAACTCCAGGATCATGACCTGAGCGGAAGGCAGACACTTAACCGACTGAGCCATCCAGATGCCCCTATTTGTCTGACATTCTTAAGCACTTGAATTTCCCAGCCGTCGCTTAGACATACACATCTTCAACCACACTTATTCAGTAAGTATTTATTAGATGTCTACTATGTGCTGGTTTATCTTGCTTTCTGAGAATAGCCAAATAAGCCCCCTTCAATTTGGAGAACCTGAACTAGAAAGAAAAACTAATATCTAAACAAAAAAGCAACTAATAAATCAGTGATTTTTTTTTTTTTTAAAGTAGGTTCCATGCCCAGCATGGGGCTCAAACTCAGGACCCTGAGATCAAGAGTCACATGCTCTACTGACTGAGCCAGCCAGGTGCTCCTAGTGATTCTTATCTAGGGAAGGGGAGAAACGAAGTTTTAAAATGAGCCAAAAGGGGGGTACCTGGGTCGCTCAGTTGGTTAAGCATCTGCCTTCGGCTCAGGTCATGATCTCAAGGGTTCTGGGATCAAGCCCCATGGCAGACTCCCTATGCAGCAGGGAGTCTGCATTTCCTTTTCCCTCTGCCTCTCCCTCTCCACCCTTGTGCATGTGCTCACAAGCAAACAAATAAAATAAGCCCAAAGGATTTTAGTTGGCAAGGGACAATAAAAATCAAATTCTTCCATGAGGAGTTGCTCATGTACCTGAGTGTGCTGAGGCAGACATAAGGCAATAAGAGCCACGATATTAGATGGTATTTGTAGGATGTAAGGGATCACTTTAATTACTTGGATAGGAAGAAGTGGATCACTTTGGGAAGGGTTTTTCTTGTAATGTTAAGTTGGACAAAGAGGCCGCTTGCTTTGATACCTGCCGTCTTAAAATATACTAAGAACCTGTGATGGGTTTGGAAGTACTTAAATAGTCCTTCAAGTCTCATGGACCCCTCGTAACTCATACAGATCTGCAAAGGGGCCACTTTGCAAACGACTGTATCATTGTTCTAGCTTTCAGAGTTGAGTTAGCTGACAGTCTTAAGCCTGTTCTAGGGAGGTCCTGCCTATGCAGTGGTGTGAGCAGAGACTGATCCACGGAAGCTCCAGGACTGAGACAGTGGGGCCCAGACAACAAATCTGAACTTGCTAAATATCCTCTTTTGAACCTGGGGCACTCCCTAAGACCCAGCTGACTGTGGAGAGTACAAATGAGGAGAACCCTGATATGTGGACTGTACACAGTGGAAGAATCAATAAGGTAAGAGACAGGACTACTTGCAGAGCCAAAGGGGGTCTTCTGCAGAACAGACTAGCAGGGGACCAGCGATTCAGGTGTCTCTGATCCCCGAAGAAGCAGGAGCCTCCTGAGAACTGTGGCAAAGCAAGGACAATGCTGTGGGTAATAGACCAGAACTTCTGTTCCACAGCTGGGATGATTCTCTGCCAGGAATCTCATTAACACAGAATTTATCACCTACAAGAATGTTGGAGAAGGATGGTGCCAGGATGACTAATTAATTTAGTGGCACCAAGGATTCCAGTTCCTTCCATCTTTTCATCATCCCTAGCATGTTGGATGTTCCTCTGGTTGCAAGAAGGTTGTATCAGATCCCATTATCACGTATTTTCATGGAGATGCACTCTCTCTCAAAGATAATGAGGACCTTTTCCAGAGTGCCTTCCTTCACCCTCCAAGCCAGGGCATGTCCCATCATGTTTCATTGGCTAGACCTGCACCCCAATATTAACTGTCCATTGGTCAGTGGCAAGGAGAATGAACTACCACCATTAGCTTAGAGCAAAGTTTCTGATTCAGGTCTGGGGAGGAACCTAAGAATTCACATTTCTTACAAGCTTCCAGGTGGTGCTAATGTTGCTGGTTTGAGAACCACTAAGCTTAAACTATTCGAGACTTACCACCTGAACAAAGTTAGGGCTCTTCCAGCAAATAAGGAGAGGGAAAGTTTTGGGTGGACACCAACAATGGCAGCTACACACACTCTTCATGGAACATATGAGGTCTGCTGAAACACTGGTGAGGGTGCTACCAAGTGGGCAGCTTAAAGAAGACTAACAACTTGTATTCCCAGTTATCTAGATGGAAGCTAAAACCAAGCAAACTATTAAAATCCACAGAAGGTAAACTAGAGATCATCAAGCTATGATCACCTTGCATAAGAGGTTTAATTATTGGGGCTCCTGGGTGGCTCAGTTGGTTAAGCGTCCAATTCGATTTCAGCTCAGGTCCTGATCTCAGGGTCATGAGATAGAGCCCTGTGCTGGCTCCATGCCAGGCATGGAGCCTGCTTGGGATTTGCTTTCCCAACCCCTCATGCATCTGCACACTCTCTCCCTCTCAAAAAAAAAAAAAAAAAAAAAAAAGTTTTAATTACTAGGTACACCAAGTGTTACATTCTTTCTAAAAATTATTGATTCTGCTCCCCAAGTGTCTCTGGCTCTCCAGTTTCTGGGCCCAGGATCTGGCATGGCCATGTGACTGGATTTGGCCAGTGAGATATGCATGACAATAATGGCCCACACTGAAATTCCTCTTGCTGTCATGATTACAGATCGTGGGTCAAGCTTTATCAGATTAGGTTACTGAATAACTAAAACGAATAGAGCATTCCTCCTGAGCCACAATGGACATACACAGTGGGCAAAAAATAAACTTTGTGGTGTTAAGTTGTTAAGTTTTGGAAATTATTTGTTCAAGCAGTATAACGAAGCCCATCCTATCTAATATAAAGTATATACAATTTTAATGCTGCATTTAAATTATTTTTTCCCTTTTAGCTCAGAAACCCCCTTTAAAAAAAATCCTAATTATCCTTCAAGCCCTGGCTCACCTTACATTTCACATTTTATCACTGCTCACTTGTATCTCATGTGGACACCCCATTCCAACTACAAGAAAATCACAAGGTTCAGTACTTGGTTATTTTGTAATTGCTCATAAATAGTAATATCACATCACTGATTAGACTGGAGACTTTGAAGGGCAGGGATCATGTCACAGACATTATTATATACTCTTGAGCAAAGGAGGGAAATTAGCTTACAGACAGAATCTAGCTGAAGAATAGAGCAGTCAATAGTTTATAGTATTTTAACTTTTCCATTATTTGCATACAATCAGAAGTTATTGAGCATGTTTTCCCTGTAGTTATATTGAACATTTGTGAGCAGAGTTGCAAGTGGTCAATTAACTGCTGCAATTTTTACCACCTATGGAAATTTCCATTTCTCTGACTATATACTAATATTGACTATATACTAGCTAATTTGACTATCAATTGGCCTGTTCACTGTATCCTTCCCCAAATGAACTAAGGAGTGGAAAAGAAACAGTGGTGCCTATAAAAGCCGTCCATTTTGTGCAAATCCTTCGAGCGCCTTTCTATTCGCTGGTTGGGATGCCGCCTGATTCATGAATTGCTGAATGAAGCCAATTAGATCTTCAAATTTACTCAGATGGATTTTGTTTTTTTAACACATTTCATTAATATCAATAATCTGACTTGGGACTTTGTGAAGTCACTTAGCCCAGCCCTCTATCTAAAGATTTTTGCTTTCAAACCATGCAAAATACTAGAGTTCTTAAAAGCAGATGGTAAGAGGCTCACTGAAGATTACCCGCTTAATAAATGATCGATGTAGTATTGAAACAGAACCTAGTAAGGGGCAACATTAAATACTCAGCATAGGCTGGGTGGACTATCCCATCAGGATGGAATTACATCTTTTGAGCTCTCAGGAGAAATACTTTGGACCTGGCCCCAAGTTATGAATCAGATCTAAAAAGGGAAAATTGGAGGCATAAAGCAATAAAGAATAAAGGTAAGTCGATCATGCACAAATCTGTGATGAGGGTTTAAAAAAATCTATCAAGTGATTTTTCAAAGGTAAATGGATTCAGGTAGTCTGGGGTGGCACCTGAAAATATGCATGTCTAACAAGTTCCCAGGTGACGCTGATGCGGTTGGTTCGAGAATGACTGAGCTTAGACTACGCAAGATGCAAGCATGTCAATAATGCCTGAAAGCACTAGAGGAGCATATTTTGTTGTGAAAAATATAACCTAGCAGTGCCAGACAGAACAAGCATGAGGAGATATTCTGTGGTAACAGGGTGACAACATGAAAATAACTAAAATAATGCCAAATTTGTTGGAAAGCACACAATAGGTTTGGGTGAAGTCTTAGAAAAGAGGGGTGACTTAAGGTTACAAAAGGAAGGCGTGGGCTCAATTTTGTGCTATTTGAATACAGGAGCACTCATGAGGAGTGTGGCTTCCAGAGAGCTAAGAACATTCAGGGCTACCAGTAGTCCAGTTTTACCCCGCCTTTTATGAAAGAATTAAAAGTAGCTAATCCATTCAAGAAACACAAGCTGGAAAGAGGCTCCAACTCTAAATACCACTCATGACAATATATATAGAGGAAAAACCACTCCTTGTTTACAGTAGTTAACTTTGTGTGCAAGTGTATAACTGCACAGAGTTAGGATCCTCCTTGATTGCCACCCTCAAAATCCAATCACACGGATGTCTCGTAAGTGTGCATAACTTAAGGCAAGTACCTCTGGTCTTTGAGGAACCAAAAACCTCTGGCCCTGACCAGAAGACTAGTCCATAGCCTTGTGAATTACAACCCAAAGTAAAGATGTTATAGTAACGTTTTGTACAGGAGTCCAGTAGCTTTTTCAAAACTTCAGCTTCATTTGGTAACTGATGCCTCTTGGGAAGCAAAATTACTTACATCATTAAAACTTCATCAAGTAATAATTTTATTACAGTTGTTAACATAAATAACTGCAGTAAATAAGTACAGGGTGATCGATTTGTTCTTGATAGCTCAAGGGAGTCATTATTTAGCTCTGATACAGCAAATCAGGACGATATTTATTTGAATTGCACACTACATATCGACTATCCATTTGGGCATGTTTTAATTTGTTTTAGGTTTAGCACACTCCATAACTGAGCTCTATAAGCAGGTCGGCTTCAAAAATAAGGTCTCGCATAACAGCTAAGTCTAAATGATGATGTGTCATCTGGCAGGTCAAATATTTTTACTGATTTCTCCTGCTTCCCTTCCTGACACCAGCGAGGGGAAGGGGGACCCTGTTCTAATGAAACGTAAAATGAAATTCTGCTAAGATGTGAAAAAAGGAGGGAACGTGTACGTAAATACAGAGTACCCCCTCTTTCGAAGTCAGCAGGAAGTGTCTTCAGCCTGTTTGGTCTGCCTCACCAGCACAGGACAAATTTTTCACTAGATTCATGTCCCCCCTCACGACTCTACTGCTAACAGAATAAGATATAGCCTGCTAAGATAGATTACCATAATATAATGATTGAAGGGAAAATATATGGTGTAATACAGAGAGGTCTAAATACCTGTAAGTGGAAAAAAGCATAAATGACTGTTTTAATTAATTTCCTAATGTAAAACACAGCTGCAGTAATGTTGGCAAGTCTCACCCGCCTGTTTTAAATTTGTGACATGAAATCATGCCACTTAATTAAGTCTTAATGCACAAAAATATATTTTATTTACTTTTTATGGAATATCAGCATTTAAAGCTTTCTATTTATGTGTGTAAACGCTTTATAAATTACTTGAAATACCGAAAAAGAACCCTACTAATCGGCAGTTACAACGTTACCAGTTTTGGTTTCAATAATGAAATGCCCTTTTGGTGGACTCCTGCTGCTACGTGAACTAGCTCTAGGCTATTAAAGTAATGAGTCCGGACAGAGTCGTCCGATCTCTTGCTTGATACAAAACCCAAGGAAAAGGACTTTGCCCACAATTTCTAGTCTGTTTACCGACCGCCACCAGGCTGACTGACTGCAGGAACATTATGAAGCCTCTGGGCTTCCCCTTCCCCCTTTCAGCAAGTATGGCCTTTTCACTTTTTCCAAGTGAGGGCTAAAAAACCGCGGTATTAGAGAGCCCTCTGCAGGCCAGAAGTTTTGAAGGAGCTTACCAGCATGGACTTAGATTTGCAATAAAATCATCATTGTCAAAACTGCACAAATCGGATCTCACTGGAAAGCTATTTGTCATAAGGGCAAGCAGACGTTAACTCTTCCAAAAGACTCACTTAAAAAATAACACTTTTGTCAACTCACACTGCCTTTTATACAAAGTTTCCGCAAGCCCCTGGGACCTCTTCCTAAAATGCATTGCCAAGTATTAGGGACATTGTCATCACTGTCGCCACAAAAATTAAGATTAATCCGTGAAGAACATGGGGCTCTGAGCAGTTCACTTAAGAAAAAATAATAAAAATAAAAGCAATTTCTAGTACATCTGAGCTTTAGGGGTCAGAATACAGTGAAGAAGAAACTAGAAGTTAGTTATGTGGACAAACGTCATGATTCCCTCAGCCAAGTTTTCATTCTAGTGAATGAAGTGTATGCCCAACAAAATCCAGTGAACCTCTCAAGTGTTTTCGGGAACTTAGCGTAAATTTTTACAGGGCATTTTATATTGTGTCTTAAACTTTTTGGATAGAGCAAATATAAATCATTACTGAAAGAAATCCGTATATAAAGATAAATATGAGGAAGTATACTGAAGACAGAACAAAAATGAAACAAGCTCTCATTTTCATTTAGATGGTACCTTTCAAACCACATTTTATGTTGGTTATAAAATATTCTTATAGTCAGCAAAATAACCAACAACTTTTAATAGGAAATTTTTTCATAATATTTTCAAGTCAGCAAAAGTACTAACAATTTTAATAGCGGGTGATTTTTTTTTTCCAGAACAGTCAAGAGAGTATTAATTTAAAAGAGGAAGCATTTGACCACAATATTTCCTTTTATTGAGTTTAATCTGTGCCAGGTAACTCCTATAGTTCCTGGAGCACCCAGAGATACATGCTTCTAATAATTCTCAAAGGGGCTGGGGCCGGCTCCTCAAAGTTCCTCTCTCTGGCAGGAAAACGGTATGGTCTACATTCATCTGGAAGCCAGGATAAGTGGAATAAATGGAAGTCATGTGATGATGGAAAAGAACCTGATATTGTAGGTATTAAAACTTCCTTCCAGGGATGCCTGGGTGGCTCAGTTGTTTAGCGTCTGCCTTCGGCTCAGGTCATGATCCCAGGGGCCTGGGATCGAGTCCTGCATTGGCTTTTTGCTCAGGAAGGAGCCTGCTTCTCCCTCTGCCTGCTGTTCCCCCTGCTTGTGCACGCGCGCTCTCTCTCTCTGGCAAATAAGTAATAAAATCTTTAAAAAAACCAACCAACCAAACAAACAAAAACTTCCTTCCTCAGGACTTTGAATCAGTTAACAGGATCTTTTTGAAGGACCTGTAGGGAGTCAAGAGACGGCAGTGGTCTGGGGCCAGGACCACGGCTGCAAATGTTTGCAGTCAATCTGTAGATGAGTCTCAGTGTTTCCCTGGGGACCCTGTGACGGTCTAACCAGCAACTGCACACTCTCTGGTGGCTTGACTGTTTTTCCCAAGGATGCGCATTCGGTGTTGGAGGGTTTTCTCATCTCCTCGACTCCAGGGTGTAGACAAGACCAACATGTTCTTAGGGTAATGTCAGCAGACGTTTTGGTTCCAGTAAAATGACTCTTGCAAATGAAAACCCCAAATTAAAACGCCGAGTTTCCAGCTCTGTGGAGTTCTGAAACAAGTGCTCTCAGCATGAACTGTCAACAGCCAAAGTTAAAATAGGGCAGCTGCTGGTTTCTGTGGAATCATGTCCACATGCCCTATCCCAACCTCACAGAGTTGAATGTCAGACATTATTCCACTGGGCCTGGAATCTGGCTGCCAGGCTCAGCCTCCTTCACTGCGGGCTTATCTCCCACTGGGAGGCTTTAGCCAACTGGATGGAAGCGCACGCTTCCCAGCAGATGTTGGGCTGCCAGCAATGGGACCGCGACCGGGCCTGGCGCCGCCAACATTTACAGTCATTCCTCCGGCCCCTGCTCCCCACAGCCCCCCGAGCCTAGTCTCACCAAGGCCTGGCCTGCGAGCCGACTTGGCCCACGAGGAGTGGACAGGTGATGAGGATTAAGCTGAACGTATTTGCATATCCTCAGCACAGGGAAGGAAATTAACACCACAGTGACATGATTTACTGGCTGAACTTAAACCCAAGAAAGCCCTAGACCAATTTTTGAACACCAGGCGACTGAGGGAAGGAGATCTGAAATGCAACACATCTGGCAGGGATGGGCTAGTCCAGGGTTAATGGAAGAAACAGAAAGAAAGCAATCAGTTTGGGTCCAAAGTGTTGCTTAAAATTTACCCAAAGAGTATGCATGGGCTTTCTTCTTGGACACAAGCCATACCTCCTTCATCTCCTTCTTGTTGGATGGTGGGGGGGGTGTGTGTGTGCTGATCTGGGTCATTATCACTATCTGTGCAGGTAGCTCTTCCAGAGCGTTGCGAGGTCCACAGTCATGCTGCCCACCATTTGCCTGTAGCCAAACTCAGAAACAGTCTGACAATTAGGTATTTCAGAAATTGACCATTTTTTGGAATTTTTTTTCACTATAACAAGTAGGAGCATAAAGACATTTCTTAAACCTCTCACAAAAGTCGAGTGACTGAATAAAGAATGAATTAGCATCTGTGAAGTATATTTTCATCTTCCTAAAGGCTTTTCTTTTTGGCAAGCCAGGAAGGGAGGTGATTTTTTTTTTAAATGAGTATTTAGGCAACTGTGTCATCCAATGGAAGCAGGCAAGAAGGTGGCTCATATTTCAATCTACTGTCATATTAACATACCTAGAAAAACAGATGCCATTAAAAATTTCTTATTTTTATGAAGCCAGTAAGGTACTGCATGCATTCTCTGGGCAGATCTGCATAGGCTGCTCTAACATGTTTTTTGGCTAAGATAATGAGTTCCACTTTTAGTAAGCACAAACCTAGAACTGCTCAGAACACAAAACACCACCACCGCCCATAAACACAACACTTTACCAGTGTGCTATGCCTAACTATAAAGTAACCAGACTATTTTAAGACAAATGCCAGAGCACATATAAAAAGATAGGGCTCGCCTCTTTCACGCAGCCATCTTATGCGGCCATCTGTACTTTAGTCTCCTATGTGGCGATTTCATTACTCAAAAATATCTTACACTTCCTCCTGAAAACAACTCTGGAAAATGCCTGGAATTCTGAGGAATATCACTGAGGGTGTAACTCTTTGTCATTTGCGGAGCCAAAGGCCATTTTGTAATCCAGTTTGGAGAAGACGGGTGGATTCAGCCCCCAAAGCCCCTAAAGGGTAAAAAGCACACAACACAACTCACCCAAAACAAATAACGTGTGGCTAACTAGGAGTCTAACCCTCTTCTCGGACTGAAGTTGCTTTGAAGGCCATGCCAAAAGAACAGCTGCGGACATGTTTCATGTTTCGAGCGACAGGAGCTTCACTGAAAGACACCTGCAAACATCTCCCAGTGGGACACCTTTGAAGGACAATACTCATTTGGATGGGTCATTCTGGTGCATGTGTGTGGTAGAAAGTAAGCAAAATGGCCATCACAGGTGTCCTTAAAAGTCACTGTAGCCTTTCCTCTACCAAGGTCAGCTAGCTGCAGAACGTCTTTCTTTCGGGTAGACACTTGAATCTTTATAACTTAGTATGTGTGTCCGCACACACATATAAAATGGAAGTTATGAGGAAAGGTGTACTAGAAACTTCGGGAACCTCACCACAGCCAGCCTGGACAATCCCCTGCAGTATGTGGAACCTTGTGCTGGTGAGGAACTGAACCCAGCTGCGTGTGTGAGAAGAGTCCCAAAAGGAGAGAGAGGTCACCCCCAGGGCAGGAAGAATACAGACAGATGGTGCGGGCTCAAGATGGAGAGTAGGGCTGGTCTGGAGACAGCATGTGACTGTTAGAAGCGCCTCTATATCCAGCTTCCTGGTGCAGCACTTGGCTTTGGGGCTAACAGTAGGATGATGAAACAGCTGCAGCTGGAGTCCCTCGTGGGGCTCTACCTTGGCGTGGGCCATGCCTGGACCTGCAAGCTCGGCCTGACAGCGGAAGATGTCTCCTTGCAACGGACAGGGCACGCCTCCCACAGCAGCACGGTCAAGAACGATGGCAGGACAGACCTGCCGAGAACCTGGCTTTCACTCTCCCCTTGGCATCCGAAGGGGAGGCAAACCGTCTGGACTGAACCACCACTGGGCTCTTGGATAATCTGTGCATGTGAAGAGAATCTCAGCATGTGGGTACTCTCCCAACTAACTTGCAAAACTGAGATGTCACCATATCGGCATCCCAGCCTATTTTGTTGTCCTCTCTTATTCATTTCCTCATCCATACTGGGCATTCCACAAATATTTTGTCAATACAGATGAAGATTTTATGATCCTCCCAACAAAGTGATGCAATTTAGAAAAGCATAAGAGCCATTTTACAGACAAGGAAACTGAGGCACAGAATGGCTAACAGGTAGTGCTTCTGGAGAAGTTCAAGGATCCCTCCAGGCTGGTGATCATCCCAGTCCATTCCATGCTGGGAACTGGAGATTCAGCAGACCCCAGGCTTGGTGGCAGAAGGCAACAAAGAAGTAGGTTTTCCAAAAGAGGGTACACGTCAACGGCATTCATATAAAGGGAACAACAGCCTCGTTCTCTTCCTTCGGGCATCAGGCCACAACCTGTGGGTTCTCGGGGAACAGGTCTCCCTGGGAGATCTTCATTTTGTAATGGACATACTTCTCCCTTTCACCTCCCTGGTGTTGCCAGGGTCAAAGACTTGAGTGGATTTTTCTGTGAACCGATTCAGATAACCCTAAGGGCTCCTAGAAGTTGAGGGAGGCAGGAGAAGGGGAATAACTAGAAGTCTGACCCTGAACATCCCCTGCTCCCCCAATACTCAAAAGAGTAGGGCTCTATGATGAGTAGCTGGGGCTGCACCAGGAGGCCAGAGGCAGCTTCCTCTTCTTCACAGCTCAAGGTTCTCAGAGGCAGCAGCTGCAGCTCTCTCCCGCTCAGTTGAGAATTCCTTGTGGAATCCCTACCCCCACGCTCTCCCCTGAACTTTTTTTTTAAAGATTTTTTTTTTATTATTTATTTATTTGAGAGAGAGAGAGAGAGAATGAGAGACAGAGAGCATGAGAGGGAAGAGGGCAGAGGGGGAAGCAGACCCTCCGCTGAGCAGGGAGCCCGATGCGGGACTCGATCCCGGGACTCCAGGATCATGACCTGAGCCGAAGGCAGTCGCTTACCCAACTGAGCCACCCAGGCGCCCCTCCCCTGAACTTCTATTTATGAACTTCTATAGAAATGAACGATGAAGCTCTCACTGTGATGAGGGTCCTTTAGAGACATGTTAAGTGGACAATGAGCTCCAGAACCACTCTGCAGTTTTTTGAATCCCATCTTGACCATCTACTCTCTGTGTGAGCATGGGCAAGCTACTCAACATCTCTGTGCCTAAGTCTTCATTGTAAAATGGGGGCAAGAGTACCTTCCTTATAGGACTGTTGTAAGCATTAGCTGATAGATGTGAAGTGCTTAAAACAGTGTCTGGTGTGCACGCATGCGCGTGCGCGCACACACAAACACACACACACACACAGATATATGTGCTCAACAAATGTACTCCAGTATTTTTATTATCATACTACCACGCACTGCCTTTTACAAGTATTGAAATTTTAGTGCCGGGGCGCCTGGGTGGCTCAGTTGTTAAGTGTCTGCCTTGGGCTCAGGTCATGATCCCAGGGTCCTGGGATCGAGCCCCGCATCGGGCTCCCTGCTCGGCGGGAAGCCTGCTTCTCCCTCTCCCACTCCCCAGCTTGTGTTGCCTCTCTCGCTGTCTCTCTGTCAAATAAATAAATAAAATCTTAAATAAAAAAAAAAAAAAAGAAATTTTAGTGCCTTTTTTCTTGTTTCCCCAGCTGTAAGCCTGCCAAGGGCAGGGACCATGGGATCTATTTCGTAGTCGTCAGTCCGTATTTCTTGTTAGAATAAGACGCTCACAAGAGTATCTGCATTTTAAAAAAGAACTATGGAGAGAGGTTACAAAAAGGAATAATTCATAATGGTTGATTTGGGAGTACTATTTGCGTAAGGGATCCTCAGCGCCCTTTACATCATTCCAAATGCTAATTAGTATTCTACAAGACAGTCAGAAGCACTGCTGGAAGTAAGAGTTTCTTCCCCGGAATCTGTGTTCAGGGACCTACAATGAAGACTTCTCATGTTACAGGTTACTGATAAAGTGAAATCATAATTGAATCTACGAGGCCGGTAGGCAACATAAGGTCATATAACTTTGTGTCAGCATGTTCCTGTATTATGTGAACAGTTCGTTTGTATTTATTGAATCATATATTTACTGAAAAGCAACACAGACTTGAACCGAACTGTGTCAAATGGTACAGGTTTGCTATACTTAAAATGTTCAGGCTATTTTGAATAGAGGGATTTATTTTCTTCTTGTAGCTTTTGG
This sequence comes from Neomonachus schauinslandi, assembly GCF_002201575.2. Classification (NCBI taxonomy): domain Eukaryota; kingdom Metazoa; phylum Chordata; class Mammalia; order Carnivora; family Phocidae; genus Neomonachus; species Neomonachus schauinslandi. The sequence continues at coordinate 58,225,233 of NC_058414.1, forward strand.
AAGTCTGGACCTATCTGGTTTCAGTTAGGCAACAGTCTTTGGCCAGCATTTTCTGGTACATTTGAAACTGTTGAACAATGAAAAGTAAAAACATGTAATTGCCAGCACAGCTTAAGCCCTAATGCAGATATAAACACAGTTAAGAGCACTTTATTTAGGTTCTGCTTTATTATTCTTAACTTTCATAGTAATTTTCAATCACAATGCATTAACAAATTTTTATTAGGTTTCCCAATGGAAAGCCAGTTGCAGGCAAGGCTTTTTATGACTCTCACTAAAGAATTTTGCAGTTGATTTTAGATTTACCTTCTATAACACAGAAGAAAACAACTGTTAAAATCTTGCTTTTGTTAACTTTTAATTTAGTATGTTCTTAAGTACACTAATTCTCTCCCTTGCTCTTTGCTAATGTCCTCCCCTGTATTGTGCAACCAGCTTCCTTAATCATCTCTGAGTTACAGCCTTTTAAACAGAGCACAGGGCAGTCAGCAACAGGAGCGCAGGGACAGTGTTTACCTGAAGGCTCTAAATCGAAGCATGGGCAAGGGTGGGGGGGGGTGGTGTTCAAGATTTGATTTAAACTGGCAGCTCAGTTTCCTTGCAACTAAGATGCTCAGCAACCTCTCCCTTTGGACTCTTCTTCAAAACTTACAAGGGAAACAGTCTTCTAGGGGCCGACTCCTTCACAGGAGCTGCTACCTTCTGTTTTAGGATTTATTTAGCAGTTCAATCTCCATGATTTAGGGTCGGGTGGCTCCAGTGGGCAGCCAGGCACTGCCCCGCGGCCCGTGGGATGGCCAGCATATGGTTTGCTGTGGCCAGCAGGGGGAGGGAAAAGTGCCAGCCACTCGGAAAACTCTGGTGGCCGTCAGGCCACGGAGGTCTCCGGTAGCCATGTGGAGGACAGCCAGGATCGCAGCAGGAAGTGAGGGTCATTCTGGAATCTTCAATGAAAACACTCAGGACAGGGTGCACTACAGAAGAACCGCTTTTACTAAATAGGACATTAACCACAAAGACGTTCCTTAGCTTGCCAGATTTAAACACTAGCTTATTGACGAGACACAAAAGTTTGTAGGCAGGAGAGTACGGTGTCTAAGAGTGAGTTTAGGGGAAGGCTGTGTGACCTTGGGCAAATGATTCAACCTCCTGAGTCTTAAGTTTCTCAAAATGAGTTTATTTATTTATTTTTTAAAGATTTTATTTATTTGACAGAGAGAGAGACAGCGAGAGAGGGAACACAAGCAGGGAGAGTGGGAGAGGGAGAAGCAGGCTTCCTGCCGAGCAAGGAGCCCGATGTGGGACTCGATCCCAGGACCCTGGGATCATGACCTGAGCCGAAGGCAGACGCTTAACGACTGAGCCACCCAGGCGCCCTCAAAATGAGTTTATAATACTTGCATACCAGAGGGATGCTCTAAGGATTAAATGAGACCAACGTACAAAGCTGTTAGCAAAACATGTAGTCAAACCAAATATTCGATAAATGGCAGTATTATTTTTTTCTCAGAAAGCATAATAGCAATTTTTAAAAACTCATAATATATGAAAAAAGGTCTGGAAAGACACTAAAATGTCAACAGCGGTTATCTCTGGGTGGTGAGATTGTAGGAATTTTTCCTTCTTTGTGTTTTTTTTTTCCTGTATTTTCTGCATGTTCTATAATAAACACGTATTACTTTTTGAGTATAAAATTATAATTAAACTGTATCTTACATGAAAATAATAAAGAAATGGCTACGAAGAACAAGATGAGAAAATGTTATTGCAATCCTGACATTTGTCCTCCTAAGTAGCCTCTGGAACATTCCAACCATTATCCTCCCATTTTTCCCCAGAAAGAACACAAGTGGTCACACTGATGTTAATGAAAAAAGCACATTTGTAGTGATAGAAAAAGGTCAATACATATATATATATATACACACACACATATATATACATACATACTTTTCGATAACTTGAGTTTTTTTTTTTAAAGGAAATATCAATTTTTTCTTCATGGAAAAAAACATGACTCAATAGTTTTCCTCAGATGCTTTCATAAGAACCCCAAAATATAGATATTTGCTCTACCACCAAAAAAAGTTCATATAATTTATGTTCTACATAAATTTATATTCTACATAAATTTATATTCATATATTTGTTCTACATTCTTTTAAGAAAATGTTCATATCTTACCACTACAATACAAATATTCCACCCAATATTCTACTATAAATTGAAAGCAAATTATAAAAAAAAGAAAATGTTAAATGTTGAGAAAAAGTATATGCTAAATATGACCACAGTCAACGAGGGTAGTGGCCTTACATTCAACACCAGCACCTTGGAATCTCCAAATATATATGAACAGGAATTTGAAGTTGTTCTATCACTTTGCTCTCAGAAAAACAAAGCAGGTGTTAACAATCACATCTTTACAGAATGTGAAACCAGACCTAAGGAGATTAAATGACTGTGGCTACTGACCCTTGGGTAAGTTTGTGGCAAAGGAGAATTTCTCAGTGGAGTACTAAATCTTTGTTTTCTGGAACGCCATCTGCAATGAGATTAGATATAGGGCACGGGTCGGCAAACTTCTCCTATAAAGGGCCAGATAGTACATATTTTCGACTTTGTGGGCCAAATGGTCTCCGTTACTAGTTAACTCCTCTGTGATAGTGTGACAGCAGCCCTAGAGAATTCCTAAACGAATGGGTGTTGCTGTATTCCAATAAAACTTTATTTACAAAAGACAGGGGAGGGCCAGGTTTGTCTTAAAAGCCATAGTTTGCTGGTCCCTGGTGTACAGGAACAAAACAATTATAAAACCATTCTTTAAAGGTTTTTTTCCCTAAAAATGAAGAGCATAGGACTATCACATTAGGAGAATAAACTTTGCTGTGGGGCGAGACAGATTTGAGGTAGCCTTGGGCAGTAGATGTATAGTTTGGACATGATGATGAAACTTGGGAAGAATTCTCCCTGAGTCATCACGGGCTGAGTCCTGAGCAGAAACTCATTTGAGGGGCGCCTGGGTGGCTCAGTCGTTAAGCGTCTGCCTTCAGCTCAGGTCATGATCCCAGGTCTGGGATGGAGTCCTGCATCGGGCTCGCTGCTCAGCGGGAGGCCTGCTTCTCCCTCTCCCACTCTCTCTGCTAGTGTTCCCTCTCTTGCTCTGTCAAATAATCTTTAAAAACAAAAAACTCATTTGATGCACTAAAAGAATGGACTATTGTAATGTTTTAAAAAGGGGCCAAGGGAGTGACAAGCCTAGGGAAAAGGGGCAAGGACAGAAAAGAGTTACATGGGTATGGAGAATAAGAAAGGAAAAGGGAAACCCAAGGTTTGGAAGGCCATTTGGGGTCAGAGGGGACAAGGCAATTTGTTAACTAAGGAATTTTCCCTAATTGTTCTAAAATTCTACCCTGGATCAATGATGCATGGGTTGTGTCAGCCCATGGGTAGCTGGAATGCAGTTTGAAGTCGGCTCCATGGGCAGTCACAGTTGAGAAGCACGCTGGTATTGGACAAGCCACATCATAACGTAGTACTTGACGATGACTACCGCTACATAAATTGTACCCCATCATCCATGATGCAGGTCCAGACGGGAGGGCAAGTGTGCTCTTATTCATCTCTGAAATCAGCCTGAAACACTAAAGGAAACTTGATTCCCAGCATAAAATACAGACTTTCTTTTAAAAAGAGACTTTAAAAATGAAAGTTTTGGTCACACATGGTTTATCCCAAACCATTTTAATGTGCATCCATCTACAGCACCCTCATCTTTTCTTTAAATAGCTACAGCTAGAACTAAATCAAGACCAAAGATGAAAAACGAAGTCTTTCAAGATGTGAAAATGAACTCAGTGAGGATATATTTAATAAGACTCCTCACTTGCCCTCCTGCAAGCCTGTAAGCTGTATGACTTTAGAACCATTTAAGTGTGTCGTGAGCTGGTAGACTCTTGAGAAATGAGATTCTTCTCTTCTAGCTTTGAAGTTTACATACTAACCTAAATTAAACATTTTTTACTCTTCTTTATGCTGCTGATGTTTTTTGTTTTTCCAGTAGGCTCCATGCCCAGTGTAGGGCTTGAACTCACAACCCTGAGAGATCAAGAGTCGCATGCTCCACCAACTGAGCCAGCCAGGCGCCTCTATGCTGCTGATGTTTTTGATATTCTGTATAAACATGAACGGGCTAAGCCAGAGATCTATAAGAAATCAGATCTATAAGATCTGGTAATGATGGCTGTCATTCACAGAGCATTTTACCAGGCAGGCCAGGAAGCACTTTATAAATGTTAAGAGGGCGGACATGCTCACAACCTTGTGATGTGGGTATTATTTCTATTTTTTTTTTAAATATTTTATTTATTTGAGAGAGACAGAGATAGTGAGACAGAGCATGGGCAGGGAGGAGAGGGAGAAGCAGGCTCCCCACTGAGCAGGGAGCCGGATGTGGGGTTCGATTCCAGGACCCCAGGATCACGACCTGAGCCAAAGGCAGATGCTAAACCAACTGAGCCACCCAGGCATCCCTTATTTCTATTTTCTAATAAAGGAAGGTGGGTTCAGGGATGTCAAGATGTCCATGGTGACCCAGGTCCTATATGTAGTGATCTGGGGCTCAGACTGGGGCCTGACTACAAAATCCATTAAGCCATACTTCCGCCTACAATAAATGTGAAAAATTCTTGAGTGAATACCAACCAAAGAAAGGGTTAGGCCATAAACATCCAATCTTTCGGTAGAATTTTTTTTAAAGCTCATGTGTGCCCTTCACACACACAAATCTTCAAAAGCTCCTACACCTATTCTGGTGTAAGAATAAATGAACACCATGGAGGCCTCTGAAATCTTAGGAAGAAATGCCTTCATTCAGTTAAAGTCAGGGGAGGATTCAAAAAACTTCCCTGTATGGTCTCTTGTTCTTTACAGGTCAGATAACTTCTCTGGGGAGAGACTTTTTTTTTTTTTTTTAAGTGTTTAGATTTATATCTTTGTTCACTCCTTTCCTCTTTTCCCCTCCTGATCCCTAGGTTGGACTATTCAGAATCACTGTCCCTTTTCCTTTCCTTAAGGAAAGTACAAGGAGTATTTCCACTTACTTCCCTCTCTTCTCTAATTAAAATGTTCTTAGACTATGATACTCAACATAAACAATCACCTCCTTCTATTCAATTAATTGGCTTTTTTTTTTTTTCATTTATCATGCATGTACAAAATTCCAGCTACACTATGGCTGGATGAGCTTTTGTGGGCTAACACGTGACCCCGGCCACTGTGTAGAGCACTGTTTCTGTGGAAAGGGTCTTTTTATTTTTTGTGGTTGATTTATCAATGGACGTTTGCAATCCAACCCATTGGTAAGTTCGGGGCTGCCTATAAACCAGACGTGCATGAAGTAGAAGGCGGCATTTTTTTTTTTTTTAATAAGAGATTGAATTTTTTTTTTTTTTAAAGATTTTTATTTATTTATTTGAGACAGAGAGAATGAGAGACAGAGAGCACGAGAGGGAAGAGGGTCAGAGGGAGAAGCAGACTCCCCGCAGAGCAGGGAGCCCGATGCGGGACTCGATCCAGGAACTCCAGGATCATGACCTGAGCCGAAGGCAGTCGCCTAACCAACTGAGCCACCCAGGCGCCCCAGAAGGCGGCATTTTTGACTGGTTCAGCATTCTGAGGTTATGCTACCCAACCGCTTCCCATACAGTCACTCAAAGGTCAGTCCTGGTATTGTTCCCTGGTGCTCATGAAGAGCTCCTCCCAGTCCCGTGGGTGACAGTGCCAGTAAGTAGATTCCCAGGCACAGAAACAAGGCCAGAGCCCAGTATGGGCCAAGAGCAACCCTCACCTCCCTTTTAACTTGGTAAAAAGCAGGAATACAGAAGCAGAACAGAGACCAAATAATCACCTTTAATAAAATACCATCTCCATCCATCGAAACTCCACCTTCTTTCTTTCATATCACACCTTAATTTTGACTGGGTGGCGGCAGCTGTCTAAAAGAGCTTCTGCTAAAATCCAAAGACGACCCTTTGTTTGAAGAAGAAATACAGTGGAAAACTTCATCAATAAACTCCTAAGTAATATGTCCAAAGAAAAGTCATCACAATCTTTTCTTGTCTGTTCTTGGCTAGAGCTTCTGCTCCAGGAGCTGTGAGTACAATGCCATGCCACAAACCCTGATGGATACCTACTTGGGGCCAGCGCTGGGGTAATCACAGGTTAGATATTAAAACAAATTGGAGTCTGTCACCTCAAGGAGTCGACAGTGCAACCGGGACAATACATACAAAACTCAGGATAACTCAAGGCGTAGATAAACATAGCAGGGCTGTTCAATGCTCCCTTCAAACACTTCCACTTTTGAAATTTCACTTTGTTTTTAGTAAACATATTCAAATTCTCACTCTTACAATTTGTCTTTACATGTGGCCCAAAACGTTCCTGGTAAAAGTAGGCCAAAGAGGATCAAATACCTTTTATAATGCGCTAAAATCTGTGGTTGAGGGTTTCATAAAGATTGCATTCACTCCACAGTCAAATAGACATGCAATTGGTTTCAGACAGAGAAGGCACCAATAACAATCATTTAGCTGACCGATAACTACTAAGCAGATATTTTTCCAAAATAATACTTCAAGCCCTGGGAAGGTAAGAAGCAACGGAAATGTACGCTCCCGAAAACCAGCAGAGCAGCTCTACAGTAGCAAACAGCCGACAGGAAAATCTCTTCCGGACCCTCCTTGGGGACTCTCCGATTTATAAAACAACACACGAGTATTAGGATATTTTGTGTTAGGAAAATGTCCGAAGAAAAACAGGTAGTCTGGCCATCGAGGTCTCTTCCCTAGATTTAGAAGTTCTGATCTCTGAATCACATTTACAACAATAGAGTCGTTTTAGCGAGCCATATTTGACTAAACATTCTTAATGGCTTGCGGATATACTGTATTTTTGCACACTTGTGGACAAGATGTTGGCTTCATTTTACAACCAACATCTTGTCCACATCAGGGGAGCTTTCTCACACAGACACGCATACCATGTGGGCTACCTGCTGGGTTCTGGCAAGCTTGGCAGACGGCAGAACATAATGGGAAGGCAGTTGGAGTGGAAAAAAACCTTCCTGGGAATTTTTTAAGTGGTTAAAAAAAAAAAAAGGCATACCGTGTCCTAATGTCCCACACTGCGAGTTGGCACAGGGAAGATAATCCAGGAAATGAGATGTAAAAACTGTACACAGGTTCCCTAACAGAAGAGGCATTTTGCAAACCTCTTTAGGAAGTCAACCACTTGAAAGTTACTTTTTAATTAGCCACATGGAAGTTAAAAGAGCTGGAAATCATCATTAATGCCACATGGAGATCTTAACTAGTTGCACCGCCACTTCTCAGAAGCCGCCCGGCTCACTTGATGGTTAAGGCACACATTCAAAGTCACCGAGGTGGAGAAGTGTCTCCGGGAACGTCGACTATCAGGTAAATGTCATCTAAATGCAGTATTTCAGATTTCTACTTTGGTGTAATGTTTTCCTCCAGTAAATTATGTGGCACACCAAAGCAGAACACACACCCTTTCCTTTTCAAAGCCAAAAAGAAAGAAAAATGAGGAAATGCAATAGCACCACCTAAAGGGCATTTAAAGGCAATAAAAACAAAACAAAGGTTAAAAAGCGGTAAGGACTTTTCATGTTGCCCCGAGGAACAGTGTGCAAGATTGCTATGATAAATGTAGTTTGACAGATGGTACATTGTGGGATAATCTCTGGAGCGGTTATATTCTGGCCCTACATCCGGTCTGAAAAATTGGACAAAACCAATCCACAGAACAGATCATTTTGTAAAGTTCAAACTCAGCTGAATGAACTCAAATTGTTCACAGACCTAAATGTGGGAGTTGAAACTATAAAACCCCTAGAAGAAAACACAGGAGTAAATCCTCCTAACCTTGGGTTAGGCATGGTTCCTAAGATAGGATGCCAAAAGCACAAGCAACAAAAAGGAAAAACAGATCATCGGACTTGAATAAAACTAAAAACTTTGGGTTGCAAACAATGCCATCAAGAAAGTAAAAAGACTACCCACAGAATGGGGGAAATACTTGCAAATCCTGAATCTGATAAGGCACTTGTATCCAAAATATATAAAGAACTCATAGCTCGATAAGATAAATAACCCAATTTTTTTTTTTAAAGATTTTATTTATTTATTTGACAGAGAGAGAGCGACAGCAGGAACACAAGCAGGGGGAGTGGGAGAGGGAGAAGCAGGCTTCCCACTGAGCGGGGAGCCCGATGCAGGGCTTGATCCCAGGACCCTGGGATCATGACCTGAGCCGAAGGCAGACACTTAACGACTGAGCCACCCAGGCGCCCCAAATAACCCAATTTTTAAAATGAGCAAGGATATGAACAGACATTTCTCCAAAGATGATATACAAATAGCCAATTAGCCTATGGAAAAAAAATGTTCATCATCAGTCATTAGGGAAATGAACACCTAAACCACAATGAGATTCCATTTCACATCCACAAAGATGGTTATAATCAGACAGACAGACAATATTTAGTGTTGGTGAAGATGTAGAGAAATTGGAATCCTCATACATGGCTGGGGGGGGAATGCAAAAACGGTGGAGCTGCTTTGGAAATTAGTTTGGGAGATCCTCAAAATGGAATTGCACCTCAACTGATTAACAGATAAAGTAGGGTATATCCATATGCTGGAACATTATTTGGCAAAAGAAAGAAAGTACTGATACGTGCTGTAACATGAGTAAATCCTGAAAATATTGTGCTAAGTGAAAGCAGCTGAGACACTGAAGGTCACATATTGTATTACTCCATTTATATATAATATCCAGAATAGGCACATCTAGAAGTAGATTAGCAGTAGCCTTGGGCTGGGAAAACCGGGGGGGGGGGGGCGGGGGGGTGCGCGGTGTGCAGGGAGGGGAATGAAGCAAAACTAATGTGCATGTGATTCCTTTTAAGGGTGATGAAAATATCATACAATTAGGTTGTGGCAATGATCACATAACTCTGAATACACTAAAACCATGTAAGTGTACTCTAGGTGAAATATATGGCATGTGAGTTATATCTCAATAAAGCTGTTAAAAAGATTAGTCGAAGGGTTTTCAACTGCTACTCAACAGCAAAATGGAAGGTATTATACAAAAGAAAAAACTAAAAAATCTTCATAGCCTTTGTGAAGCTGCCCCTTCCAAGTCCCTACCACTATATTTCAGAGGAGGAAGAAGTTACAACTCGGTGAGGTCCCATAGCTGTTTGCAGCAGAAGTGGGACCAGAACCTGGGCTGCCCACGTTCCATGCAAGTTGGGGGACCAGGCTGAGGCCAGAGCATCTGCAGCATAGCACTGAAGGAGGTGCCACTCTTGGTCCCTGCTTGCCTGGCCTGGCCTTGGTTCGTGCACCCTCTTTCCACATGGCCTCCCTGCGAAGCTCAGAATGAGCCCAGCTGTAAATAGGAACACTATTGTCAAAAGCTTCCACCGACATTCCTCATTTGTTTTTCCTGCAAATATCCGTAAAGAAAAATAAAAGCTTTTTCTTCCCTTTTACTTGAGGGAAAACAGAGATGACCCCAAGAATGAGAGGTTAGGCAGAGTTTGGAAGGAAAACCAAGTGAGAAAAAGTACATGCTTGCCAAGAGGACATGTTTTCTCTGGTGACCAGAAGGGACAACATTGCTTATTTTAACTATTTCGTTTAGCACGGTCTTCCTTTGTAACGTGTCTACTACAGCTGCCAGCTCAACCAGTAATTGGAAAACCCTCTCATTCGTCTTTGTCTATACCAACATGCTTCTTGCCATTGGTCGAGCATCTTCGTGAGTGCAATGAGTAAAGATTTCCATCATGGAAAATACAGCTTATCAGTGGCCATGGTCTGTTACAGTAAAAATGCTGAATTATTGCTGCTCGACAATCCTTTCTTTTTTATTTGCACATTTACGCATTCTCTCTAAAGTGAGCTCAGCCCACACCCTTTGCCGGTTGCTTGGTTTATATCTCCAGTGCACAAAGTCAGGTACAAAGTATTCCTGAAAGAGTAGGTAGGCTTTCAGCTTTATTTTGTCCACTTGTTTACTTCTACCAAGACTGATAACAGATAGTAGTAAAGATTAAAACGCTCTCCCACGTCTGCCTTGATTACCTATCTTGCCTGTTGATGGCATAAAATGGCTCATAAGGCCAGCCTTTCTATTTACATGTTCTGATTTATTTGCTGTTGTCCAAGATTCCCTATTATCCCCTCCAGAATGAACTGCATGCTTTAAACATTTTCATACCATTTCCTGCTTTAATTACAGCCAAATATTTGACATCACGGACATGCTTGGTGACTCCAAGTTTTAGGATCCCATTACACAGCAAGTTAAATAAGTGCCTGGGCTTTAACGTTCTAATGTTTAGTTTTGCTCTATTTGTTTCCCCAGACAAGCGGTTTACTCATTCCTAAATCCTCATGTGAGGCTTTGCTGACCATGTTCGGTTGTCTTCATGTACTTATAGTACCTGGTGTCAACTAGAGTTGTTGAAGTCTTGCCAACAACTTTCTGGGCATAGCTCTTAGAGACCGAGGAGATACGGCCATTACAAAGAAAGCTTTGGTTCTCAAGCCATTTACTCCATGGGGAAGCAGTTAAGCTTAATGGTTAACAAGGACTCAGGAAGAGTAACTCAGAGAAGGTCTGAAGCCCCAGACTACCGCTTACCCTAGCTTTGCCTTGCCTTGCCTTGCCTTGCCTTTCCAGAGAAACAGGGACCAATATAATACTCCAGGGGGCCTAGTGAGGAGCAAATGAGGTGCCTAGCAGTTACTCAATAAATGAAGTGGCTATTTTTGTTGTTGTTGAACTCGGCCTTTTGAATGCCTTTATGATGTACTCTTACTCTGATTTGCTCCCAGGTAACCAAAATATGATCTCTCTCTTCCCAGAGCTCATCTACTGAGTGGAAAATAAATTGTTGACTCGAAAACACTCAAAATTATCAGAACGGGGGCGCCTGGGTGGCTCAGTCGTTAAGCGTCTGCCTTCGGCTCAGGTCATGATCCCAGGGTCCTGGGATTGAGCCCCGCATCGGGCTCCCTGCTCAGAGGAGAGCCTGCTTTTCTCTCTCCCACTCCCCCTGCTTGTGTTCCCTCTCTCGCTCTGTCAAATAAATGAAAAAATCTTAAAAAAAGAAAAAATTATCAGAATGGATTTATTGCTTACAAATAAGAAAAAAAATTAAGCAATCTGTGTTCTCTCTTGTTTTTATCGATATATAACAATAGAATCAATATGCTATGAAAAAGCTTTATATCCCATTAGGAAATCTCATTTACCTGACTGCATAGGACTGTCCATTAAAACTTGGTTTTTATCTGTTTCTTTGGAATTCAAAAGCAACATATCTTACCATAAACATCAAAATGTTACAGAATTATTTACAATGTAAAAAGGGAAAGTTTGTACAGTCCCATCCCAACCACTGTCAGTTGCTGGGGCTGACTCCAAATTGTATTTTTCAGTGTATTTTTTTTTTAAGATTTTATTTATTTGACAGAGAGAGACACAGGGAGAGAGAGAACACATGCAGGGGAGTGGGAGAGGGAGAAGCAGGCTCCCCACTGAGCGGGGAGCCCGATGTGGGGCTTGATCCCAGAATCCCAGGATTATGACCTGAGCCGAAGGCATACGCTTAACGACTGAGCCACCCAGGCGCCCCTTCAGTGTATTCTCTTTACCAACTTTTAATATATACATATATGAAAGACTGTAGCACTTTGGAAAATTTTTTTTTCTTTTAAACTTAGCAATATATTTTGGACATATTTTTAGGTCACTACCTCATGGTTTTAAATAGGATGAATACACTCAATTTACTGAATCAATCTCCAACTGAAGAGCATTTCAGTTATTCAGGTTTTTTTTTTTTTTCTATCACAAACACTTTCACAGCCAAATTCTTAACAGATTCATGGCTTGACCCAGTCTCTAGCAATTTAACAAAGGTTCTTCCAAGTTTCATTATCATCTGTTGGAATGAATGGCCAGATGCAATCCTCAAGTGAACCCTGCTCTTTTAGGTCTTTTTCACTTGAGGGAACTTAGGTTCTATTGTACGTAGGCACATGGCTTCTTTGTTTTTAACATTAACTTTTCCCTGAAATACAAACAACCTCCCCGCTGCCCCCAAGCATCTGTGTTTGCGCTCAGATCCTCTGGAAACCTGTTTCTCTGTCCTGGCCCTGGCATCTTGCTGCAGCCCCACGGCTTTCCAGAGCATATTAATCTCAGCTTCCCACCTCACAGGTGCTACAGCCTTGGATGAGTTACTTACTATCTCTGTGCCTCAAGTACCTCATCTGTGAAATGGGGATCATTCAGCTATGAGGCCTGCACGAATTAACGCAATGCAAAATGCTCTCGTGTGGCAAGAAGTGGTCAGTAAATGGTAGCCATTACTGTTAACAGTTACGTGCTTGCTTTTAAGGATTCTTTTTTAAAGACCTGAAAATTGTGAGTTCTGATCCCCCCCCCCCATGGGGAGTGCTTCTCACTCTTGTTTCCCTAAGGGCTTTCTGCCTCTTTTACCTCCATCGCTGTTTAGCTAGAAACCAGACACTTGGGCCATGTCTCTAAAATACCCCTGGTGTTGCAGAGCCAAATAGTGGCTGGCCACGCAATGTGGTTTGAGGAGCACAGAGCAGACCTTTTCACTCCAAAATACACTAACAAAATGCTACAGTTAGAGATTCATTACTCGGGACTTTGGGAGCGATTTGGGTATTAGGAATTCACTGCTTAAAATATCAAGATTCCAGGAAGAAAACTCTTTAGTTATCAACTCTCTGCTTAGCAAAGATGAACTGACAGGGAGCTAAGCCAAGATAGGTAGAAACAACGGCTCGGGGTGGGGAAGGACGGAGAACCAGGATGAGGAGTAGCCTAGAAAGGGAAGTGGGATGGGAAGGAAAGCTTCACTGTCCGTGGTGCAGGTCACAGACCTGCCTCCGCACCCAGCACTCGGAGAGCAGCGAACCCGGCTTGCGGGATTCCGGATCTGCAGAGAAGGGGATGAGCTACGCTACCCTGGCGTAGGCAGCCCTATTACTTCTGCAAAAAGTAACAGCGGCCTTTTAGAAGTGGGATGATCCTGCATATAAGACCACAGGCTAAATGTCACCTTGCCATCAGCGACCCTAACATGCTGTTTTTCTTACATTTTGGCACTCACCATAGGAGCCTGGTTTTATGGTTACTTACCGGTGTGTCTCCCAACTTCATGAGAAGCTCTGAGGATTCAGATCTGCTTTCATCCCTGGCTTCCCATCACAAGATCAACACACCGTTAACTGAGATGAATAAACTGGAATCGGGGCCTCTGCTTTCCTATTTGTCTGTAATTAACCCTGTCTCTTTCCAGCTAAGGTTGAAAGCCTATTCTGCGGCTGCCATGGCCAATGAGGAGGGCGTGGAGGGCTTCTCACAGGCAGGGGGTCAGACTTCGGGTGTGGATCGGGACCCCCCAGGGTGATGGCAGTGAGCAGTCTCCTGGGAAGAAAGCCAATTCCTGCCACCTGTCCTCTGTCCCCCTCTTACCTGCTTGCCACCCAACACTCTGCCAGTCCTGAGCACCCACCATTGGAAATGAACTCCGGAACACAAAGACCTCTTCAGTTTATTTATGGTAAGTTCCCTGGAAGGGCTGGTGAAAAAGACAACACCTTTCTGCGCTGGCCACCAAACCCTCCCATCTCTCATGTGCTCTCTCCTTTTTCTCCCCCCTGGAATCAGTCTCCCCCTGGCAGCTCCTGACCTCAGGACATCAAAAACCCCCTCAGCCTGGTCCCCTCAGGCCCTCAAGTGCCCTGTGTCCTAAACCCACCTCAGAGTCCCTGCCTCAGTCTAATCCACTGTCTTTCTAGAGCTTGCATTTCCAGTACATAGAAGCCCTGTCTCAGGAGTTCACCTATTATCTTTCTACAGAGAAAAGACTGCAAGCGGAACTAGGCTTTTAACAAAAGCTCTCTGATGATGACAGCGATCTGGCTGAAATCCCCCAAGTCTGATAACAGCACCAAGATGCCAACGATGGTCCATGCCAGCCAATGACCGTTGGTCCCTGAGTGGGGGTAGGCTCCGGTAGGGGCTACATGGGTCTTGGGTCTTCAGTGGGGGTTTTACACCCATGATGCAGCCCTTGAAATTAATTTTCTAGTAAAATCTAAGCCTCTTGGTCTGATAAACAAACTGCACATTTGCTGGGGATTCTGTATCTGACCTTTTACACAGGTTTTGTCAACAAAATTTACTGTATTCATAAATACTAATGTTCTCATTTGGTTCCCTATCTTTAATATACTGTAAATTATCAGCAAGTACATAAATGTCCTGGCCTGGTAATATAGTGGCCTGAAATGACTTCCTTTTTCCTTTAAAGATGTTGCATGTTTTAATGGTAGGTGTTTCTAATTAACTTGAAGTGCCATAAACTGCCCATGTATGAACCATAGACAAGCGAGTTGCATTAAATTAAAAGTGCAGGATCTGACTAATGTTAACAAATTAGGCATGCCTTCAAGATGCACAATTTCTCTGTTTGGAATTGTCATCTTATTAATGCAGAGATATCAAGGCTCCCAGTACAGCTGTGCCAAATGAGCCTTTCAAAATTAATACTTCTGGCAATCAGTTAGGAATAAGATTTCAAGCTTTAAAAAGATTCCCACTCAGGCATCTCAACATCTCTTCTTCCTTCATAAATGAGCTCAATTTGGGGATCTGATCTTTTTGCCAATACCAGTCTAAGTTAGCACTGTAAATATTGAAATCAAATGTTACTACTTGGCCTAATTCTCTTTCAGCCTGTAGTTAATCTTTATTTAGCCTTAATGAGTATTTATTGTGTGACCCTGACAGCTTGCTACTGCTGTGATAAATTATCTGACTCAAGTCCGATTAAAAATGCAACCCTGAGTGCTAATTATCTCAACAGACCTGCTTAATAATAGCATTTCTTGTCAATTATGGAATCTCAGCATGGGTGTCAATAGCAACAAATGCACAGGCCTACCTTAGATGCTGACTTCCCATAATGCCCTTTTACTTGCCATATGTAAATCAGAGCACTTCTGTACCTGTGGTGACCTTTTATTAGCAAACTGTCAAAATGATAAAACTAGCCATAGCAAAACCCCCACCACCAGACAATTAGGGGCTACAGCTTAGGACAACAGGAGGTCAATCAGACATAGCTAATTATGATGCATCTTACTTATGGCCTGTCCAGCAGGAAGAATTAGCTGTTTTTGAAATTTATGCTAGCTTAAGCATGGCCCACAGGAGGGAAGTTACTGGAAAGTGGAGGCTAGGGAGGCGGAGGTGTAAAATGGCACAATTCTAGGACTTTTTAGGGCATCCGGAATCAGGATCTGAGTTCAATTTCAGCTCCGTCCCTGAAGTGCTGTGACTTGGAATGAATCGCTTCAACTGAAGAATGGAGCTGACACCATCCCCTTGCTGACTAGGGTCTGGGTGAGGATTAAGAGGTAACAGGTGTAGAAACACTTAGCACGGTGCCATCACATAGTGGGGGATGAATACCCATTTACTTTCTCCCCATTTCCTTTCCCATGATCAAGATAGGATCAACCACAAGTGACATTTATGAACCGCTCACTCTGTGCCCTGCACAATGTCCTACCTGGGTCCTGTCACTCAATCTCCCTCTCTTACCCTAGTCAGAATTTAAGAGGATAGCTGAGCTGAAAGTTACTCCCACAGATCATTCACTACAGCCTCCTACCGGCAGGTACAAATGCCCTCAACTATTCAAAACCAAAGCTGAGACTCTTCTGAACGATCAGCGGAGGCAAACACGGCAACCTGCCCTGGCCTGAGGGAACAGAGCAGCATTTACTGAAATGAGCATTTATTCCAGCCCAGTCCCTGGTGGGGAGTGCTTTCCTTTGTTGAATCCACACGATATCCCTCTTATCATCTTCCCTTCAGAGACCATGAAATAGGTTAAGAGAGATGAAAGGACTTGCCCAACATCCCATGACTGGTATGGTTCAGAGCCCAGGGCAGAGTGAGCCAAAGCCAAAGCTCCCACTTCCCTAAATAGGCAGGGCCCCTTGGTGGATTTTATTTACTTCGACAAATGCTTTTAGTGGAAAGGATGGGAGAGACTGACACTGGCCTGAGAATATCACCCTACGCTGTTATGTGGCACTTCAATTACAAGGCACAATAAATAATATATCCCTTTCTGGCTCTCGGCTGTGAAAAAGCACAAAGCATCAGGGTAGGACCAAGCCTGAAACATAAGCCTCGATCTTTTCATGGGCACAGGGGGTTCTGGGGAGTGAGGCAAGAGGGGGGACGATTTCATCACATGACCTCACGCATGTTCAGCCATAGGTGGTAATTTTGGGGCACAGACCTCCTCTCCCCTGGCTTTTGTGATTCCTGGGAAGCTTGCTTTTTTGAGTGGAAATGCCACCACTGTTCAATTCTGCCACAGGGCCCCCTTCTTGCCTCACCTGCCTGCCTTTCCCAAGCCAGGCTGCTAAAGACCCAGAGCAGCGCAGAGGTTCTGAGCCTAACTTGAAGCAAACCTCCTCAAAGATGGTTCTGAATTTTCCCAGATTAGATGGGCCCCCTCTCAAGTGGACCCCTATGGAAATACAGCTGTTCACATGCCCTCCTCCTGGGCCATGTGGTCGATGCAGAAAGGACAGAGAACTCACCCTGTCCAGTGAGGGGCCGCACCCAAGATGGCTTGCGAGAAGGATTCAAGGCTGTGGGAAATGCAGGGAAGGGGAAGGCAGGGTAGACGCCTCCATGCCAGCAGGAGGCTGCGAGGCTGGATGGCTAATGAGACCCAGATGAGGGTCTCCTGAGACAGATCCGGGGAGATGCAAGAAAGGAATGCGGTCATTTCCTTCTGAAATAATGTGTTCCCTCTTCCCCGATACCTCAGGCCTACTCCATTACTTCCTTCATGTGCAATCTCAAATGAGGGGGCCAATCTTTCCATCCACACGATGCCAAGTTAGTGCCACGAGGGTGTAAATCAAGTGTTTCATAAACACCGTGTGTGTTAGTTTTCTTTCCAGTGGCGCTTCGGTCATCCCCCAGTGTGAGCACTCATTGCTGCCCCATCAAGTAAGTGCTCCTGCATTTGTTCTGATGAGCGCTGCTGTCATTTTGGGGCAAGATACACAGCTCCTTCTCCAGGGAGTTAGCGGAGACTCAACGTGTGCCACAGAGAGATCTGGCAGTCCAGTTTTCCATATCCTGAAGCTTCTCCTTACCTTGCTCTGTTCAAGGTAAACTCAGATTTTGGCTGGGAATGAAACCTCACGGGCTTAAGTCTGTCTCCTGATTTTCACATTTCCTTGGATTCCTAGGACACGATGCAATGTTGATGTGGAAATTGCTTTGTACCACATCCCTCCCTCGCATGTTCTTAAACATACATTCAAATTCCACATAAGGTTTTGCAAAAACTATGGAAACACATCCTCTACAGACAAGTTTTGCATGCAAGTTATTGCCCCACTGGGCAGAGCTCAACGGCCTGATACCATTTAACTCTCTCAGAACACTACAAAGGCCACTAAATCTTTCCAAACACTTTAGTAATAAGGAATGTGATATGTGTGCCCGCTGTGCTATTAGTCATATTTGTATCCTCCGTATTCCAAATTGTTCTCCGCGTGAATCCAGTTCAACACAACGTGTGGCTCAAAGGCAGAGTCAACAGTGCATTAGGTTTTAACAGGCCTTTGCTTGCCTGCAGACCTATCCCTTAATTTTCCAAGTATCCTACCATTTGCCATTTGGCCTCCTATTTTGAAAAATAGGCCTATCGACACATTTCTACCAAAAAAAAATCAAGTAATCTGAAATATAAACTGTGACTTAAGTGGTAGACTATAATTTGTTTTGTATGTGGATGCCAGATTTAAGCAGCTATTATCAGATTTTTCATTTTATAATGTTGACCACATCTTAAAAATTAATTATTCCTGCTATTTATTTCACAGTCCTGGTCTCAGGCCAACAAAATAGTTTCTTGAACTTGCTTGAAACATATGGGCGCGGGATTTCATTTATTGTTTCTGGTAAAGTCACGTTTTTCCAAAAATCATGCAGGGGTCACATGAGAATCTTGGGTGCTGTCATTTGCCTGAAGCTGTTTCCATTAGCAACAATATTCATAAAAACACATGTCAGCAGTTAGCACTCCAGCAGTCTGAGTAAAGCCAGCCCCAGGGAGCTTCATTTCTATTTTGGGGCCTCACTGTCCTTCCAAGGGGCAGAAAAAGATTTTGGATCATTTGGCTCTGCAGGAAACCCCTTGCCTAGCTTCTAGTTCTCGAAACCGCACCCTTTTTGGAATCCTATCATAGCTATGATGGGACTATTAATACATTTTGGAATTCAAGAAATAATCTTTGATACCTCCCCGCTACGCATTATCATCTTAAAACCCATCACAAGACTTACAAGAAAACAGTCCTTCCATCTTGGATCTTTGGGGAAGTGTCTGAGAATCCACTTTGGTACTTCTGGGGTACTGAACTGGGGGGCGGGGGGGGGAGCCTTTAAAAAAACCTTTCAAGGCCAGAGCTTAACCACATAGCTACTGGGCACACTTTTAAACAAAGTAAAACAAGAAGGCATTATTTCCAACAGAATTAAGTGTGTAGGTATTGGCTTTATACAAAATAGGAGCCATTTGTTCTAGGCCACTGAGTGGCTCCAAAGGTGGCTTGAATGTTGCTACTATTTCACTTCCCTCAAGCAGATTTATAGGAAGATTTAGACTAAGTAGGCTTGTGAATCCAAAGGTGAAGAACGGTTTTGTTGACTATTTCAAGGTTGTGCCCACGTGCTTAATAGTGAACTATGTCGGTCTGCTCCTTACTCCAATAACCAAGGACAGACTATCCTGACCAACAAGTGCCACCGTCCTAAGAAGGAAAGTGCGTCCAACAGCTGTGTGTTTAAGCTCTGGTCTTGATTTTTCAAGGGCTCCCCCTCCACCACCTCAGTTCAGTACCCCAGAAGTACCAATGTGGATTCTAAGGTCTTGCGATCGTTTTCAGATGATAATGCATAGTGGGAAGGGTCAAAGATTATTTCTTTAATTCCAAAATGTATTAATAGTCCCATCATAGCTGATGACAGGATTCCAAAAAGGGTGCGGTTTCGAGAAATAGAAGCTAGGCAAGGGGTTTCCTGCAGAGCCAAATGATCCAAAATCTTTTTCTGCCCCTTGGAAGGAGAGTGAGGCCCCAAAATAGAAATGAAGCTACCAACAAGTGCCACTCTCCTAAGAGGGAAAAAAGAATTCAAAATGTTCTGGATAGCTATATTATCTTGTGCCCACTTAATCAGAAATGGTTCTGTATTTTTTGCTTTCAGGAAAACCTGCCTAAGGTCCAGATCATTTTAGAGTAGGAGCACAGAACAATTTTTCCTCCCTGAGATGAAAATAAAAGCCTTATGTCTGTTCCGTGTGTCATGTTAGCTAATATAGCAAGTGATAATTTATGCATTTTGATTATCTTCAGAGAGTCTACGTTTTTGTTGCTTTCTAGTAGGGTAGGTTATTTAATCACCAAGCCCAAGGATGCTCATAATGTCATATTTGCAAAATAGTTTTAAATGCTTTCAAATACTTCCAAGATTAAAAAAAAAGTCTTATTTTGCTCTCTGTTAACAGATCAATTTCATCATTGGCATACTTTTGCTAATGGATTTACAACCATTACATAATAGTAGCCATCTATAAACATAATAGGAACTAGTTTACTAAGAAATCTACCATTCAGTAATTCTGTTCTTTTTTGGCATTTGTGGCTCATAAGAGCTTCTGCTTCTTTCGAATGAATCTTTTTTTTTTTTTTAAAGATTTTGTTCATTTATTTGAGAGAGTGCGAGCATGCACATGGGGGGAGAGGGACAAGCAGACTCTGCCTTGAGCTCAGAGCCCACCAGGGGACTCGACCCCATGATCTGGAGATCATGACCCGAGCCAAAACAGAGTTGGGCACTCAATCGACTGAGCCACCCAGGCACCCCCAAAATGAATCTGCTTTAATAGAGCATTTATTTCTTGATATTTCACATAATTTAGTCAAGTCCACACTCCTTAGTATTTCCCCCTGGATCTGTGATACTCTGCATATCAACCAAAAAACGTAAAATTCAAAATGTAGCAAGTTTACTACCCCCCGCTTCTCTTTGGTTATTTACATCTATAGTGACATACGGTAATAAATTGCCATCACCAGCCACTCCTCACTGTGGATCAAAGCCCAGCTATGCTTGCTGAAAAGTCGTTAGACCTCTGCCCTGTTGTTAGTGCCTGCTGCCAGTGCTGCCTGGACACGATACTGATGACCAACAGCCAACCCTGCCTCCCTCCTCCAGGCCTGGCCTCCACTGGCCTTCCTCTCTCTCTTTCCTCACCTTACGGAGGTCTTTGGTCAGCTTGTAGCAGAAGGTGCCAGAGAAGCCAAAAAGCCTGAGAGGATGCCGGGGACTAGGGGGTGGGTATGACGTACACAGGCCTTCGTGCTGATGATGGTGACCAGGGCTACTCAGCAGGTTGGTGGGTGACAGGTAACTTGCTGATTTGGGGGAACTGGGGACTCAAGGGACCCCGGGAGGGCAGGCAAAGAGAGAAACTGTCTGAGGTGCTCCAGCTTCTCACCACAAAGGTGGTCAAATAGACACTACATGCTGCTATTTGGTAAAAATTATACAGAAGGCCGCGTGTCTATTTTCTTCCCCTCACAGGAGTTTCATGGAATCAAACAAATCTGGTGATAAATATTACAGACTTTAAGGTCCAAATGAAGCATTATTTTTTTCTACATTAATTTTTCCCACTACACTACAATGCCTGTGGAAAAACAGCCCAAGAAGAAACCTCAGTAATAGTCTCTCATTACTGCTACAATGGATGACTTAGCGTTTGTGCATCCGTGTATTTTCAAGAGGCTGGAATAACCCCAACAGCCCCATATTCTGAAGATTACCTCCAGGCACGTAGAAGCATGTGTGGCCAGGGTGTAAGGAACAGGAGTAGAGCAATGGTCTGTAAAGACTGATGGTCTACAAGGGCTTGTGGATAGGTCTACAACTTTCAAGACTTGGAGAAATCTGGGTCAGTTTTATTCATCAGTTCTCATCACAGTAATGTTAACTGAGCTAGAGTCCTTCCTGTAAGCCATATCCCATCTTTTTGGTGGTTAAAAAAACTGGAGATTACAGGATTTAAACTATCATACTTGAGTAGTGGTTGAGTTCTGGAGCTCTATTTTGGAAACTGTCTAATCTAGACTCACACAATTGTGCCAGTGTTCAACCCCACTCCAGTGATCAGAACCCTTGGCAGCTAACATCACTAACTACCACCTGCTCTTAGAAGACACCCATTTTCTGGATGCCCGGAAGGCCTAGGACATATGCTAAAATGTGCACCCACAAATTCACAAGGCTAGATAAGAGGCTGCTGCGTTCAATGGGCCCCATTATCAGCTGCGTACTTATACCATAAAAGCTGCTCCCTCCATCAGGTACATGCTTTGCATCACTACCCAGATTGCTACTCCTTGCCTCCCCGCCCCCCCCAACTCAAGAATTCTCCAATTCAACAGTCATTCTGATACATTCTGTAGAACAAGACTGCTCCGTATTAGGATTCTGGGAGGCCACGGAGGGGTGGGGAGAACGGGAAGAGTTTGTGGTAAAAGACAACTCTCAACAGAAGTAGCCAGGTTGATTCTGCTGACCCTTGGGCACCACCTGACTCCCATGATCCTTTCTGTAGCTGTGCCCACCCAACACTGCAATATTTTCCTTTTCCTCTTTTGTAGCTGAGGTCCCCACACTGCCAGCTTTCAGACTGCATGTGTAGTCCCAGAATCCACTTCCCTGCCGCCACGCTCATGACAATGAAGACCACCTTTGCCACATGGCTCCTGACCCATACAGTGGGCTCTGTGGGCATTTAGAAGTTGACCTCCTAGCCAATGCCAGTCTTCAAGAAGCTCTATCTCACAGCTCCACCAGGTTCATTGGACGTATGTCAGGAGCCTCAAGTTTCCCCTTTAGATTTAGGCAAAACTACTTCCCCACCCCCAGCTCCTAATTCCAACTTAGAAACTTCCTGGGATTCCTGACTCTAAGTGTCCCTTCCATTTACTGGATACCCTGCATCAGACCCATTAGAGATTTCCCTGCTCTTCATGATAGTCTTGATACCACCTCACCCCACAGCCCTCCACCCTTGTTAGACATGGGCATACATTTGAGTTTTCACAGACATCTGTTAACATTTTCGAGGTTCAAACTTTTGTAGTATCATCATGAACATAAAAAACGAGATTACACTTAGGGGTAATTATGTTAAACACCTAAATTACTTAGGGGTTAAAATGTTTTGTAATCTACAAAGTAATATAGAAGTGATTACTTGGGTCAGCCAGATCTCAGTGGAAGACTTCCCCTTTTCTTTGCAATGTTGTTGAGTCCATATAGTCTGAAGTTATAGTAGGACACCTGGGTGCCACCCTACATGGTTGACAGTAAATCATTTGAGGGCCTAAACAGGCAATGCTGCTTTATCTTCAAGATGGTTCAGTGTCCTTAGGCATGCTTAGAGCATCTGCTCAGAACTCTATCCCTCCCAAGAGGGGCTGGGATTGTCCAGTGACCCTCATCTAAGTGTGATGAAAATGCATCTATGGAAGACAATCCATGAATGGCCAACTATCATGGGCATGGGACTTCTCTGAGTAATTCTAGATAGGCATACATTGTACCAATAAAATGAGCTTATGATAATGGCTCTAATAACTGTCAACCCATAGTAATTAAAAACCACAGATCAAATACAGGGCTGGATATTTTAACTTTGAACCAAATTAGTTAACAAAACTTGAACTCCGTATTGTCCTACTTAGTAGGACTACGTACTATGAGCTAGATATTTCATTTACTCCAATACATAGTCTACAATGTGCTGTACAGAACTACACTAAGTAGTTGTCACAGTATCCACAAATTAATGGTTATTCCAAGGCCAAACACAGGACACAATATTATAAATTGGCACAAAAAGTTTCTATTAAAAATGCACTGATTGGGGCGCCTGGGTGGCTCAGTTGGTTAAACGACTGCCTTCGGCTCAGGTCATGATCCTGGAGTCCTGGGATCGAGTCCCGCATCGGGCTCTCTGCTCAGCAAGGGGTCTGCTTCTCCCTCTGACCCTCTTCCCTCTCGTGCTTTCTGTCTCTCATTCTCTCTCTCTCTCTCTCAAATAAATAAATAAAATCTTAAAAAAAAAAAATGCACTGATGGCTCAAACGATCTGAATTTCAATCATAAAAAAGACATTCCCCCTGCACACAGGAGAACTTAACCTTTCTCTAGTTTTCTGCAAACACAAAACAAGGCTACTACGTTTTCCTTTTAAAATGGTATTTAAATAAATGGTTGTATGTATTCCATTATCTTGCCCATTCTTTTATGACCGTAAACCACTTAAACTGGACTTATTATTACTTCTATTCACCCATCCTACTCAGGAAGCTTGGCTCAGTGCCTGTCATACAGTAAAGGCTCAAGACAGTTATTATTATTATTATTTTTTTTTTTTAAAGATTTTATTTATTTGACAGAGAGAGACACAGCGAGAGAGGGAACACAAGCAGGGGGAGTGGGAGAGGAAGCAGGCTCTCCGCAGAGCAGGGAGCCCGATGCGGGGCTCGATCCCAGGACCCTGGGATCATGACCTGAGCCGAAGGCAGACGCTTAACGACTGAGCCACCCAGGCGCCCCGACAGTTATTATTATTATGCCCATCTCCTCTACGTAAATATGTGCTTTCATTTAAATCTGGGTTTGATAACTTCCTTAGGAATAATATTGTAATTTACCCTCTGATGGCTTATACCCTACATTCTTGGATGCATTAGTTCTGCTAAGCTGAAAGACTACCACTACGAGCCTAACTAAACATGGAGGTCTCTGATATTTAATAAGGAAATTTTTACCAGGTTCTAAAGCACTTGCTACCACAGTATATGCAAAGAAAAAGTAAAAGCATGCATTTGAGATGTTAAAGCAGAAGCCATATGCTTATTTTTTTTATTTCGGTCATCTTTCCTAGGCAACCATACTCGCTGTGTAGCTACAGCAATCTAAATGTGTCTATTCCTACATGATGAATTAGTTCATTCAGCAAACATTCAAATTCTGGTATTCAGGATTCTCAGTAAATACTTGCAGAACGAAAAACTGGTTAATGATGAGGCTAGTGGGGTGGGTCAGGACAGCTGCATTAGCAGCAATTCAATTCAGTGTAACAAGGAGTTTGTGTTCAGTTCCTGGCATTAAAAAAAAAAAAAAGCCCCTGCCTTCAAAGAGCCCATAGTCTATAGGGAAGACAGGTACACAGAGAACCATAACCACTTTTGCACAAGCTGAAGGCAACACTCAGCACAGAGGAAGGAATGATTAACTGTAAGGGGCAGGAGGGGTCAGGGAAGCCTTTCTGGGGAAGCTGGCTTTTGAGGGATCAGCTGGAGTTCATCAGAGAGAAAAGGGGATTAGGGCATCGATCCTGGCACACCGTGACATGGTTCCTAGGCTTCACCTGTGCCACCGATCCAAACAGGGGTCCCTTTGCCAATGCAGAACAGCCCACGAGTACAAAATTACAGCCTAATCCACTGATTCTCCGTTCACATTCTTTCATAGGTCTCGTAAGTAACGCCAACAGCTGAAATACAGATCTGGCTCAAAGAAATCAAATCCCTTTAGGCCTTCCCAAAGTGGCTGAGCTTTAGCTGGGAGTGGAGTTCTCTCTCTAGACAACCAATCACCAAGGAAAAGGGGCTGAAGAGAACCATAAGCAGCTACAGGGCTGGGAGAGCTAAACAAGCATGTTCCTCTTTCATTAAAATCAGATGTTACTGACTTTAGTCCATTTTCTTCCCTTTATAAGTATAGATGCAGAAGTGCATTTAAAACATGTTCAGGAAAAAACACATTTAGATATTTTTATTCTTATGAGAGTACAAACATGGTAGGGATTTGAAGGCACCTGCTATCAATATTCAATATAAAAAGTCTTACCTATTTGATCCCTTAAATGGTACCAAATGGAACCATATCCTGATCAACAAAGAGCTTCATATATTAAACAAAATCATCTTTAGCAGAGAAAAAAAGGGCATTTTTTTCCCCCTGCTCTAAAGGCAGTAGCATGGAATATTAGTTACAGTATTAGCACAATCCTGAGCTTACTTTACTTTAAAAGCATGGAACACATATTTGATGAGGCCTCAAGTTCTACCAAACTCAAGTTTTTCCAGCTGGCAAACATAATCTGAAAAGTTAAGTCATATAAGGCTATGTAGTCCTATGTACTAAAAATATTCTCTCCACTTTCTCAATTTTTCAAGCCCCTCTAGTCCAATGTGCAGGTGGATAAATTTTAAGCTTGAACAACGTTTTGAGGTGTGGGCTCTGTGTTAACTTCAGCCAGGAGGTAAAAACTGTCCAAACCCAATTCTGGCATTCATCTGGAAGGTAACATTTGAGATTAAAATGTATGTGTATAAAAAGGATTTACAAACTTAATGCTGAATCTGAAATGTGTTGTTTTCGTCACCAAGGCAAACGACAAATCCAGCCGCTTGACTTCGTAGTTAGCAGAAGTGCCAGCAATGTAATTTCAAGCTCAGCTTCGAGAGGGTGAGCCCTGCATTTTGGCTGGGGTGTGCGACCTCAGAACTGACCTCATCAGAAGAGTCCAGATCCTCAGAATCTCTGTCTCTAAACAGGGCTCCAGGCCAGCAGCACATACACACCCACATTCTTTTGTTGGGGGAAGGCATAAAACAAGATCAATTTGCCTTGAACAACTGGAAAACAAGTACACTGAAAATGATGCTTGAACCCCTTTAAGATCAGACCAAAGATCTGGAAAAAACATACCTATCGTTAAGTCATGGGCTGAGTCTGAGAGAAGGTAAGGAGCACCGTTGCTCCAACAACCCAGCGAACAGATGGACTGTTTATCCTGACCATCAGAACGCAGCGGGCTCCTCCCTGGAGATTTCACCCGAGAAGCCACAGTGACAGTGTTCCCATCACGCTGGCATGGTGAAAGAGGTGCTGTGACGTCTGATTCCCTCCCCCTCCCCACCCGATCCTGCCAGCCCCTTTCTGCAGTGCACCTGCTCATTCCTCCTCCCAGGCAGGCTGTCCAGGAACCACGAAAAATGAGGCTTTAAACGTCTACCTGCAGGCATCCCAGAGGCTTCAGACAGACATCCTTCACCCCCAGGGTAGGAGCCCCCCTCCTCGTAGTTCCTAATGGTACACACATGGGTTCACAGGTGCCACAGTGTTTCTTTTACCTGATTCCCTTCATTGAATTTTCTCCAACCACCCTTCTCAGCCCGACTGAGGGCCCTCGGGAAGCTCAGGGTCTGCTGCTACCTGTAGAGGAAGGGCTAACCATGCAACGGGGCGGCGGGGGGGTGGGGGGGGTGGGGGGGAGTGAGTGGGGCTATTCAGTCTGGGAACACTTAGCATGGTGGCTTTTGTGGGACCTGCCTGTCCTCCACCCCCAAAAGAAGTCCAGCCTGTACTCTAGCAATTTTTCACTTTTATGACTGGTCAGACCATACATGAAGGCCAGATTCAGCAACTCAAAGAAAGGTGGCTCAGGGTGCCCACCTGTCATGTGTATATGTGATTACTGTGTGAAAAATCAAAGGCACCACAGCGGAGGTCCATGTGGAAGACAAGGCAGGCCCGGCTCAATCTGTGCGCAAGATATCTAAGCACCACCCTTGACTTTTCAGGCTCAAGTGGGATGCTCTTAACTGACTTCTTCTAACTTCATGACAAATAAGGAGGCTGGCCAATAAATTCCTGTGGTTTGGCCTACCTCGACTTCTCAAGATATATATTAGTCTTTTACATATTTAACATTAGTTTCTGCCAGATTTGTGGAGTAATAGAAAAAAGCGGTAATAAGTGAAACATCCTTTGTAACTCCTATGAAAATCAAGCCAACACGCATTCCCTGAATTCAGTGTTTTTAGAAAAAGAGGTGTAATTTATATCGTTTCATTTATAACGGTGCTAAGTTAATGTTCTTGGCTGCTTTTGACAGAGACCTTTCCAATCGGACTGCAATGATTTGTTTCCGTGAAACACTTTCAGTACTCAAAGCCTTTTAATTAGCTTTCTAGAGTGTTTTCCTGATGGACATCACCTCCCCAAAGCCCTGTAAGTTTCCTGGCTTCTAAAAATGAACAAGAAGTTGACTCATATTCTTCGAATTTCAGGCTTTCTGTGGGTCAAGAACAAACTGTTCGGTGACTGAGTGCAATGGTGAGGGATTCTGGTGGACAGGCGTCCCTCTATCCTCTCACTCAATCCCCACACCTGCTCAGCAACCTGCCTACCTTTCATTTTACAACTGATTGTGACGGTGTCACTAAAAGGCATGTTTTTATACAAGAAAACAGCTCAGAGTGATAGTAAGATAGAAGGTCACCATTAGGCATGATCTTAACTTAATGCAGCACTTCCTAAAGGGGTCTACAGTCAAATACAGGTTGGAACCCCCAGGCTAAACAAGTTCATCAGAGATATTTGTGAAAATAAAAATTCTCAGAGGCTTTAATTTGCATTGTGAATCTTTCCAACTTGCACCACGAATAGGGATCTATGATGTATAGCATCTCTCAAACTTAAATTGACCATAGAATCCTTCTGAAGAGCATCTCATGGGATATAAATGTGAAGAATTCACTTTTGGACACGCGGACTTCATTTACCAGATTAACGGAGCACTGGAGGAACAAGGAGATGAACTTATGTTTAGATGGCGGTGGGGGACTGTAGCATGGATGTAGTAGAGGGCCAGCCAAGTCCTTGAGTAGGGCATAGAGGATCTTAAAGATCAAAGAGAAGGACACTTTCTTCAGCTCTGAGAACTTCAATGAAAGAGCAGGGTAGAAAGCGATATATGGGCTAACACCTATCTAATTTGGATTTACCCTTTACCCTCCCCTTTCATGTTCCCATGAGAGCAGGTGACCAACTAGTCCTATAAAACAAGGGGTCTGCTGACTCAATTACTCTCTGATTCTGCCATGTGTCCAAAGACTCCTATTAACATCAAGCTCTTTGGGTTTATGGCTCAGGCATTCAAGAAATATTTTAACATGGGAATGCTATCAGGGAGGGTAATGTATTAGGCTGTGATTAGCCAATGCCCTTTGTATATGAACCTTATGAGCAGAGCTCATTATTATTCCCTAATGCCCCTCTACTTGGAATGGTCATTTATCGCACCCCATTCTCCAACCCCAACCAGGACTCTCAAAGCCTCTGAGAGGAAAGGTTTTTTTCCCCCTCATAACAATGCCAGGAACTGCTTCCTGGAGGAGGGTGCCTTATGGGGA
Source organism: Neomonachus schauinslandi (assembly GCF_002201575.2). NCBI lineage: Eukaryota > Metazoa > Chordata > Mammalia > Carnivora > Phocidae > Neomonachus > Neomonachus schauinslandi. The sequence continues at coordinate 58,253,765 of NC_058414.1, forward strand.
AGGGCACACGTCCAGAGAACACCAGGAAAGTCATACGAAGGAGGACGGGTGAAAAATGCAGCCATGCCAAACTTCACCTACCTCACCATTTTGGTTAAGGCCAGGCCTGGCTATTGCAGACACCTGCCTCCATGACACAGGGCCAGTGTGAGGAGAACAGACAGGCAGTTACCTTTGTTGAAGTGCTATCTCTGAAGAGTCTATGTATTTGCGATCCTGGAGTCAAGGCTGCACATGAATAATGGCAAATCTTAATTTTTCTATTAAAACTCAAAATGAAGTTTGGTAACTCATAAAGCCATTTGTTGATGGAAAGTATATGCTGCTGATTCATTTCTGTTCTGTCCTGAGTCTGCATTTGCCAACCCCCTTCCCCTCTAGGGACAAAAGCCTGTTTCGATCTGACATACACATCTCCCTTGGTTCTCTCCTAGGTAAGTGAACTGTGTTTAAATCCTCAAAATACTCCTCCTGTGACCTTCAAGGACACCAGCTTAAACCTGATATCACTTGGCCACATTTATTCCAGAAATTTCTAGCTTTTTGTATCCTAAACATTAGGCCTCACTTGGCATTTCAGAAGTGGTTTTTAAGTGCTTATTTATAAAATAAACCTATTTTGTGCTTTTTATTTTCTAGGGAATGGTGACACAAGGGATCATGTCACTTGCTCTGAGACTACCTTGAACATCTTGGGCTGGTCCAATATAAAGACCTTTCTTTTTTTTTTCTTTTATTTTTATTTGCATTTATTCTGCAGAATTTACTCCCGGGCCATAAGTTTTTGTTTCTTCAGTTTCTTCTGGGATATCTTTTTCTTCTGTGCAACCTCCTCTTCTGGTTTAGGAACAATCTGCTCTTTTTCAGTAAGGATCATCTCAATGTGGCAGGGAGAGCTCACGTATGGGTTAATCCGACCATGAGCCCTGTACGTTCTACGCCGCATCTTGGGGGCTTTGTTCACCTGGATGTGCTCAATGACCAGAGAATCAACATCTAAACCCTTAAGTTCAGCATTACTCTCTGCATTTTTAAGCATGTGCAGTAAAAATTCAGCACTCTTCTTGGGCCACCGACCCTGTGTCCAGCCCCACTGTTTGGCCTGGGCACACCTACCAACTCCACCACTGTAGCGACGGAATGGCACACACTGCTTCTGTAAAGTGATGTCTTTCAGATACTTGGTGGCTTTTCGGATATGCATACCCTTGATGGCCTGGGCAGTTTCACTTGTGTTCTTAAAGTGAACATGAAGATTTGAACCTCTTGATTTACATGATTTTGTAGGGTTTTCTGGGTCAAGCGAATAGCAAACCATTTTCAGAGGTCACCTCAGGCCGCTTAGGGGAAGAGCTATAAAGACCTTTCTACAGGATTTCAAGTTGTGCAGCTGGTATGAAGTATTCTAAATTTCCAGAACATCCACTAGAGAGGCATTAAAAAAAAAAAAAAGAATAAAAACTGACTCAAAAATAAATCCAAATGGGGTGTCTGCAGGTTTTCCGGAGTACTCTATCTCCCTCCTTTGCCCCAGCTCCATTGTTGCAACATTTTCTCATCTAGAATATCCTATTTTAGGACTCTAGCTTAACAAATGCCCCTGCTTCTGTCCTCCGACTACTGCAACATTACAGTAAGATTAATGAATTCACAGGCTGTTCCTAAGGATTTAATGGCTTCTTAATAGAATAGGGTGCACGCACAGCTAGACTACTACGACAAATCATAAAAGCTTAATAAGAAACCTCAATTAGTTAATTAAAATTTGCTAATTGAAAATTCCAAGAATAGCATGTAAAATACTCCAGACCTCTAGCTACAGCAATAAAACACATCTCTAACAAGTGCACCAGACAAGTTCTACCTATCTGTGAAGTAGGAGAACTTGGTCAGTGAAATAAGACATGAGGGACTAGGTCATCACATAGAAACCTTGAGAGCAGTCTAATATATCAGGAATGAAAATGGGAAATTATTTATCACAAAGAGAGCAGGTACAAGGAATGAAGGCCATCCTTATTAATTTCCTCGCACATTTCTTAATCCTCCCACTCCTTTACAGAGTCCTCTCTCTGCAGCGTCATGAAGCCATATTGAAGAGAAGCATGGGTTTTACCTATTCTGTATATTTTAACGTCTTTTCCTGTTCCTAAAGGATGCATCTGATATTCAAGGTGGCTCTATAAGAAAATGCTCAGAATAAACATCATTAAGGTGACTGATGCACAGTTTCTACTAAAGAGCAGTTCAAATGTTGAAGGGAAGGAATGTCTAAGGCAAGTAGATAGAAAACATTTTTAAAAATGCCACACAACCAGTTCCAACTCAAGGGGAAGGAAGAATGACAACAGAGCTATGGGACCCCCACCCCTGCTCAGCCGGCCAAACTAGCCTGGGTGCCGTCAGGCACACGGCTGCCGTCCAAGCAATCAGCAAGCTAGACCTCACTGCTCATCCGAAGCATCCCTGGAGCTGTGCAAAATGGTCTAGGGAACCCTGCGGCCCAGTCCGTGTTCTCTGATGCGTTCTTGTTACGAACCAGAGGGCCAGTTCCATGGGACTCATTTTGCTCACCATAACTCACGGGCAACGTGAGGTCAAGTGTTTTACCTTTGAATTCAGTCTTGGAAGATGGTTTTGCAGTCTGGCCTGCACCAGCCCCACCCTGCTGTGTCCGAGTCAGAGGTCTCCTTACAAAGAATTTAGGGAGCAGAGAATGGACGGCAATGGGGGGGGTGGGAGAAGGGGACAGTCAGGGAAAGAGCTGGGCTGGGACCTGCCCATAGAGATCAGCATAGCACTCTCAGGAGTTAACAGCGGCTGTAATAGCAGGAACAGAAGTAGAGAGCAGCGGTAAGATTAGAAATAGTGTTGCTGCTGGTGGAAATGTGACAGCAGCAGGGAGATCAATAATACCAGCGACCATTCGGGGAAATGCCTACTGAGCATTCAAGGCTGTTGAGATTTTTTATTCAGTTTTCTTTATTATGCTCACTTTACAGATGAGAGAATGGTGGTTCTGAGGTTAGTCATCTCAAGGCCACACAGGGAGTAAACAAGAGACTTAAGATTTTAACTAGGATGTTCCTGATGTTTTCCCATCATACTTAGCATCCTCTGGACAAATCTCAGGAAAACGCCTCTAAGCTTTTCATTCCTCCATCCTTTTGCATGAAATGCTGTTCTTTTTTCCTCTCTACTAGCCAACTCCTATTTACACTGCACAGCCTTGTCACTTTCTTCCTCCTCTGATGAAGGTTCTCTGATTGCTTCAATTCCTCCGAAGTCACTGTGCCAACCATCTGAGTTACTCAGTGCAATCCCCTGGGACACACTTTGCATGGTTATTTAAGTTTCCGTGTGTGTCCTCTTATTTGAGTGTATGGACTACATGTTAGAGCTCTTTGTCTCTCCTCAAGTACCTGGCACTTTTAGCGTACATGATCTTTATTCCATGGAAGATAAGGCAAGGTAAGTATGGCCCAGAGCAAGGCTTGGGTGAAATGCCATAACCTTCCACTTAACTTTACTTGGCATAAAAATACATTCACATTCCCCAGATTCTTCTCTTTGGAAAAGGTATACATCTGTGAGCAACTTTCTCACAGAAAAAGGCGAATTTTAGAACATGAAATCTTCCCAATTCATTAGACCTACTGTGTTTATTTAACCAAACAGGCTTTTGCTGGAAAATGTTACACAGTTAGCAACTCGAGGGTCTCTTTTAAACCATGGGACCGAAAGTACCCAAGGAGTCCAGAAGAGAGAATTTACTCCTTTCGGAGAAAAACCTCTGGTTTCTAAGTGCTAGTTCTTAACCTGCGTTATCTTTCTTCCTGGGGGCAGTGCACTTATCTTGCGCAGGAAATTTCTTTAGGTTACATTCATTTTAGGATAACCTTTGATAAATGAACCTAGTACCGGGAACTTAGAAGAGACATGGTATAAAAACATGACAAGGTTCTAACAATTTTGGGTAGTCTTTGCTGGTCTGTTTTTCATGCACAGGGAAGTCATGCTGTGGCCGGAGGGGGACCCTCCGCCTGGCCATGAGTGACAATGGAGGGGTTGGCACATTCACAGTGAGAACTGGGGAAGCCTCATAGAACGTGAAGCTGCAGGAGGATGACATCCAAGGGGAAAAGTTCCCAGGAGCACCCAGGGGGCAAAGGCAGCACCTCTCCAACTCAACGTGCACCTGCCGCTTACAGCCTGCTGCAAAGCCCGCTGAGAGGGGAGCAGGGAAGGACGAAACTACAAGGGAAGAGTTCAGGGAGACCCTGAAGGTGGGCAGAACGGATGGCAGACACAGCAAAGAACAAGAAGTCGAACGGAAGCAGGATGGACCAAAGATAATGCAAGAAAAACAGGGGCGCTAAAAAGGGAGCATGTGTGAGAAGGCACTGGAGCAGCCTCGTGGGTAAATAAAGGCTCATCGTAACAGAAAGCTGGCATTGGAAGGCTTACTCTTTAAAACTTCTTCTGTGAGAAATTTTGAGGACACTAGCAGCTATCAACCATATAGTGTTTATTATGCACCAGGCACTGTTCTAAGTGCTTCCCGTGTACTACCTTATTTAGCACTAACCACAATCTATACCCGTGGGAAAACTGAAGCACAGAGAGGTTAAGCACCTTGCTCAAGACTGCACACTTTACCAAAGGGAGAGAGGAGATTTGAATGCATGAAGTCTGTCTCCAGAGGCTGTGTACTTAGCCACTGGGCTATACCGTCTCCCACAGACACATGGCAAGCAATTATAACACAGGATACAGGAGTTGTACAAGAGCTGTAATTGCCTGAGGCAGGACTTTGAATTCTCTCTGCTGCCCAAGGCTGGGGTGCGTCAGTGAGCAGCACAAGAGGAGACCTGGCCCCACCAACAACCTCATACTGCCTCATGATTGGGAGTGGTCTATTTGTCACCACACACATGCCTAGAATACTGGTGAAGATGTTAAAGCATTTATTTTTCAGAAAATATCTCCCCCCACCCCCAAAGAAAGCTGACAGCGAGAGCTAGTGATGGCAGGAAAGACAGGATTTGCCGGAATTTGTTCTTGGATAAATTCAAGAATGGAACGCTGGCTTTGATCAGCCTAGGATATAGACCTGTCCACCAGACAGTTTATCTAAAACAAGGAAACGTCATCATTAAAAGAGTTTCAGTAAGAGCTCCAGCCAAAAGAAGCCTGCATTTCCACTGTGCGCCCATGTGATGGTATTTGGGAATTTAAAGGTTTAGGGTGTTCTCAGGGTCTTTCCATCATGGGTGTCAAAGGTGTACCATCATCACCCAGAGGCAGAATGCTGTGCCAGTCCAGTGCTTTGGAACCTGTAAGACCCAAGTTCAAATCTCAGCTCTGCTACTGGTGAACCTCTATTCTGCTTTAGTCTGCTCATCTAGAAAATGATGATGGCACCCCAGCCATAATAATTGTTTAAATAATTTCAAAACTTCCTGCTCTTTGCACAATTTTTTTAGCATGAATTCCTGACAGTCTTCTACAATTCAGCACAAAATGGGTATTTTCACTCAACATATTGAGAATCTACCATATACAAGACTAGCTACATAGTAAAGGAAATGCATGTAGATAAGAACGATCAAATCACTTTTCTTTAAGCTTTTCTGATTGTAGATGTGCTTATTAACTTTGTTGACCTTATGTTAGAAAAGAATAACGACGATCATTATAACCATTATAACTTTATAACTATGTGGGAAAATTACTACAAGGTCCACGGCCTTAAGTGTTAGGAAGGCCAGCTCACTGTACATACCCATTGCTTATGAAGTTTATCCAACTTGCTCTAATGATTGGGTGATTCACAGTCTTCTTCAATCCCCGAGAGTCAAGATTTGCTTTTCTAAAAACAGAAGGCTTTCATGCTAATCCTGGGCACTCCAAGAGACAAGGGGAACCAAAGGGATCAGAAATGGTGGATACAAGTTATATGTGGAATCCCATACTGAATGCAGAACTAACAAATCCACAGAAGAAAGGCAGAAAGGCTTTGCCAGGCCATAAATTAATTACCTTTAATGGCCAGGCTTAGGGTAAAAGCAAATAGACATGCAAGCACTTCCCTATCTGCTGCTTTCATTTTGGTATTTAGCACTAGAGTTAAAATCACTTTTAATCAGCAAGAAAGGCAGTTGTTTTTAAAACAGTAACATGCTGAAGAGAGAATTTCCCCTGATATTGAAGGGAATTTGAACTTTGGCCCCCGTTGTAGAACAACCCTACATATGCCTGTCTGGAATAAACTGCAAATCTTTTTTTGTCCCCTTTAAATCAATAGGCTAAAGTTCCCCAAAGGTTAACATAAATGATTCCACCCACCATCCTTTAAGACCTCACTCTATAGGGTTAACATTTACCTTTAATTTAATAAAAGCAGCAAACCGAACACAGCAAGCTTTCAGAATTAGGGAATTCAAATTCCAAAGTATATTGTGCTTTGAAGTGGAATTCTTTGGGATTGATTTTCTATAAATCACGGTGAACCTAGATAGTAAGACAGGATTTTCTGGGGAATATACCCTCAAACATACCATGTATCGTTTGGCATATAGCATTCTGCAAACGTATTAATTGTTAAAAGTCAATGACAATTTTAGGAGTACAAAAATAGTCATCTTCTATATCACAGCTAAGTTTTAATTAATTCTAAATTTGAAACAACGTAGCTTTGGGGCTACATTTCCACTGTTAAGAGGATCAAAGATAATTTTTGGAAGAGAAAAGAATTACTCTGCTTCATTTCAAATTCTGTCCCTGTAATTATTCCTATTAAATTAAAATGGTGGTGTGGGAGTGGCCGTCCACTCTGCACACAGTTGTGGTGCTGCCATAAATAATCGCACAGGTTAAAACACACAGACTGATGTTCGTAAAGGACTCCATTTTAAACAAACTAAGGTAGACTTATGGTTAACTGTATGTGAGCAGTATTTTCTCTTATCCTTACACCATTTCTTATGGTGGACAATGATGCCAACATATGAACTGGTTACTTACGGACCTATAATATACTGATGGCAATTGTCAATTTCTCTAGTGCCTCCCTATACTCTCCCTCCTCCAAATGCTTTGGGATTTAGTAGAAATCTGTTTTCCCTTGGGAATGTGTAATGAATATTATCATCCAATATGTACATTGTGGCAGAAGTTGGAGACTCAGTGGTAAATAGCATCTACTTCTGAGAAAAGGTCCTATGAAAATAATCTAAAAGGACAAAACTACTGGCACATTAACTGCTGCTTGCTTCAGTGTAATCTACAATAATGAAAGTTTATTATTTTTTTAATAATGAAAGTTTATAAGCTGTCATCTGACAACATGGAGTCCCTGTCTCCACGAACTCTATCTTAGGGAAGGAATATCATGTGGGCATTTTACAAAATAGTAATTTTGAAGATGTGGCAACATAGCAAGTCCTCATGAAATGACACAGTTAAATGTATGTCACAATTATAACCTTATACAGAGATCTACAAAATTAGATTGAGACTCAACATCAAAAGGAACACAAAATATTGTCCTAAAATTGTAGAATATAAATAATCCACTCCCAGCCCACCATCTTTAAAGCATACCTTAGGATTTCCTTAATTTAAAAAAAAACTTTTTTTGTGGTCCACAGAGTATATATAAAGTTTTTTGTTTGTTTGTTTTAGGAAGGAGTCAAGCCGGGGAGATGACTAAGAAAACCAGAGGGAAAAGGAACCAACCCATTCTGGTGGTTGTGAATCTTACTGATGGTTGGTTGGGTCAGTAGAGGTGCCAATGGTAGTAACTCATGAACCTGTTAAGTCCTTGAAACAGTAGCTAAAATGCCCAAGCTAATTTCAAGAAAAATCAGAGAAAGAGAGAGAGAGACAGAGAAAGACAGAGACATTCCCAGTCTATCTCGTGGTCTGGAATCTATCGTGGTATCTGTGACTGAGTGTGTATGTTCGCATGTGTTTCTTTTTTCTAACATTATCAGCATGAGAACGACTCGGAACGTGCTGTAGATTTTTCAGAAGAAGTCAAGACAGCTGTGACAGCTACAGGGTTTCATTTATAGACACTGACACTGCACATTTCACTACATATCAGACTCAAAGGTTAAAATATGTACATATTGTTCTTCAGCATGAAATCTAAGCAAAGAGCATAACTCTGACAGTACCAAAATGTTGCATTTCTTATTTTTTCAAGTCGTTGTACACCCAAGATAACTTTGTTCCATGATATTTTTTTTATAACACAAATAAGCCAACAAAAAGTCAGGCGGCTAATGAAAAATGCATCCATTCTATATGCAAAGTCTAAGATAACGCAGATCTGAACATGTTCATTGTTACAGTCAGGTTGTCTCACACAGCATAAATAAGTTTTCCTTATGGCTATTTAACATACATCAAGGTCCATCACTCAAAAGTCTTCTGACATCTCAAAATTACTCTTTGAGATGAATAAAGGCCATGGATCCCAACATCCTTGAATTTCCCCAAATTTGACTACATGATGAAGACTGGCAAATGTCTCCCTATTTAAAAAATTTATATTTCTATGTGATACATCTTTGAGGGGGGTATATTTGAGTATATTCCATTGAGTGCTGATTAACCCTTCTTGATCTTTAGTCCTGACAAGAAAGGAAAGAGCCTTGTATTTTATAAATCTTCAGACTTACCAAAATCTAATGTGCTCAAGCCTGATGAAAAATGAAGAGAAAAACAAAGCCAAAAATCATAAATCCTTCTCGACTAGAAGGCATTCCTCCCTTATCCCTAAAAGAAACTCATTCCCGCACATCTTGTTTGAATTTAACTTCTGAAGTTCGTCTCGTCCCATCCCTAGAACAAGTCAGGAGGAAGGGGGTAAAGATACGACTACATGAATAAAACCACATGACCAATCCGGCCGCTGTGCACACAAAAACAAGAGAGAAAAATACTGTCAAGTGACATATCACTTGGACACACATGTTTCTGTATTTTGTCATGAACGTTCCATCGGAAAGCTACTGGAAGTATCTGAATCCTCCTTTCCCTGCTATTACAAAACATGGAAATGTAATCAGGAAAAGCTCATGCTTTATGAGCGGCATGCTGGCAGTGCTTTTCAGTTCTAGAAGATTTGCTAAAAGAAAAAGTATTCGACACATTAACACTGCACAATGCATTCGGCAACTCCGCATGGCAAGGTAAGATTCCCGCTAGCAGAAGGCCAGGTTCTTCCGAGAAGGTGCCTTGCACAGATGGTGGGTTTGAGTTTAACTTGGGAAGAGCGCTGTTTTTCTTTTATCCCCACCCACTCTGTCTTACACCAGCCTTACGTGATTTATAGTATTTTTATTGCAAATATAGTAATGAAACCTCACTTTGTGCAGATTGAAGCGGTGACGAGGGAATTGCAGTGGTTTGGCGATAAATGGAAGTGGAGATTGAGATGCAAAATTCTATTCCTGTCACAAGTGAGAAAAACATAGTTCAAGGTTGACCCTGGACACAGTCGTGTTTGTGGGGGCAGGGGAACCCCTAGAAGGCAAAAGGACACCGCTGGTGCTAGTGTCTGGAATGCGGCCATGCCTGGAAGGAGATGAAGCCCATATGCAGCGTTATCCTTTTGCTGAGCCTCTGTAAAAACAGAGAAGCAGGATAACTAACACAGGCTGCCACAATCATTACTGGTGGCCAGATCTCTCTGGTGGGAAAGGCAGGTTTATTTTCATGCTTTCATATTGGTTGAAACTTTTGGATAAACAAAATTCTTAGGAAACTCTCAAGGGATAATCCTGTCTGACCTTCCCGTGGTACCCTGCTTAGAAAGTTCTTTCCAGTTCTTTCTTAATTCCTTTAGAGGTCTGGGATGCTGATCTGGTAACTTGCAAAGCAGCAGCGCAAGCAACAGAGAGGAGAGTGGCTTCACCTCCCAGCTGCTTAAGCTCAGACAAAAAAAAAAAAAAAAGAAAAAGGAAGGGACATCCAGGTTGACTGCAAGATGGCGTGGATCTCACAGGCCTAAGGAACGGGGCTAGTCCGGGTCCACCTGTAAAAGCCAAGGGATCTGAAAAGGCCCAATTACCATTTCCTATTATAGTCTCTCACCTTAGACTTCTGCACATGTGGGGAGGATGGAAGGGAAGTCGGGGGCTGGAGGGAGTGGCTGTTGAAAAAGAGATGGGAGCAGAAATCAGCCAAAACCACATTCTCTCTTTCCACCCCCTTACATCTGGTTCCCTCCTCGTCTAGGGCCTTTGTGATTTTCACAGCCTGATTGCAAATGGTGGAAAGGAAGGAACATATCTGAGTGCAAGATGATCTTTGATTCCTCGGGAATCATTCAAATGTTTAGTCATTCAGTTTCAAGCAAGGGACTCTATAATTTTATATGAATGATTTGATCATTGTTCTACAGGGACTGGGGCATAAATTTTGGCTTCTATCTGGATCTCATATTCAGTACCCTTTTGAAAGGAATTCCAGAAGACAGCTTGGAAATTATAGCCTTCCTTTATATGTTGTTGAAAAGATCTACTAGCCCTGTTCTAGTTCATGGCCCTGTTTACATGAAAGACAGATTCATCACACTGGTCATTCACAAACACTGTGTACTGACATTTTCCTTAATATTAAATTGGCAAAGTTTAAAAAATGGTCATCCTTAATGCCAGCAAGGAAACAAGTGAAACAATATTCTCATTCACTGCTGGTAATAAAAATTGACTAACATCCTTTATGGAAATAATGTGACAATCTCTATCAGTGAAGTGTCTACACTCTTGAATCTCCATTCCAGAAACATGTCGGAGGGAATCACGGCATCCTTCGTAACAGTGAAAAATAGAAAACTATCCAATGACCGATGGGAAATGGTTAAGTTCCAGGTATTAATATAGTTAAGAAGAGCAGATGACAAAATTCTATGTATGGTAGGATTCAGAAAAAACATGCACAAGAAAAAAAACTAGAAGAAAATACCCAGAAATATTAACCATGATTAACCCTGGGTGGAAAAATTTAAGTATTTTCATCATCTTTACTTTACCAAATTTCCACACTGATACTACTTTTGTAAAGAGAAAAATACATTGATAAGATAGAAAATCAAATAGATGAAAATTATTAACAAAGGGATATGCTTTTTGGTTATTGTTTAAATTTTTCAAGCTGGGAAAAATGCAGAAGAATCCTAGGGGCACCTGGCTGGCTTAGTAGAGCATGTGACTCGATCTCAGGGTTATGAGTTGGCGCCCCATGTTGGGTATAGACATTACTTAAAAAAAATAAAATCTTAAAAAATCCTAATCATCACTGTGGGTAAGGAAGGGCAAAATAGATAGACACCTATATATTCTACACTGAAACATTTCTGGAGGATACTTTGGCGAAATATATTAAAATCTCAGTTGTGCATATCTTTAGACTCAGCAACCCCCTGATGGAAATTTATCCTAAGGACATAACCAGACTAGTGTTCACAAGATATAAATATAGGCTGTTCAGTGTTACACTGTTTATACATTGATTTAAAAAAAAAAAAAAACCTACCTAAATGTTCACCAAGAAAGGGTTAAAGAAATTTATAGTAAACCTATATGTAGGTTAATATGTACCCATTAAAATGATAATATAGCTGTATTTATTAATGTATAAATAGTTCCACAATGAAATTTGTTTAAAAAAAGGAAAGTATAAAAATGGAATATAGAGTATGGCCCATTTGTTTTGTTTTGTTTTTTTTTCTTTTTGGTCTCTTTCTACATGAACAAATTCCACTATGGAACTATTTGTGTTAATATATATATTATATAGAGAGAGAACAGAATACAAAATCTTGGAAGAACATAGGCCAAAATGTTAAGAGTGGTATTTCCTGTGCATGGTGGCAGAAATAGAGGTGATTTTGGTTTCTTTTATGTATTACATTGATATATACATCATTAATAGCGAGAACGAACTGTTTACAACATTCAGGATTCCTAAATGGTCTGAAGAACACTGCCACAGAAACTTGTAAACTCACCCCCAGCTTAAGAAATAAAATGCTAACACAGGTGAAGCCCTGTTTCTAATCCTTCCTGTGATACTTCAGTCCTCAGGGAGAACTACGATTCCGGATTTTGAAGTTCTCCATTCCATGCACTTTCTAATGTTTTTATTACACACGTATGGGTACCTAGGCACGTTGCTTTTTTTCCCCCTCAAAAAAATAAAGCTGTTCTCATTTTTGCAAAGAGAAATCTGACACAGCTGTGCCGTCCTTTAGCTAGCTCTGGGCAGTGGGTCCAGAGATGCATTCGAGGGCATCTGGAAGTGCTGCGGTGTAGAAGCTACAGCCACCTGCACCCCGTCTGGTCATCCCTCCCTGAGACATGGGCAGGAATGGCTCATGACACCCACGGAGTTCTCTGCTTGGGCACAGGAGGAGAAAAGAGAATACAGGGACATCCCAGTTTTTGGACTGCCCACCGCTGAGGGTGGTAAAGGGAGGGATTCAACAGATGGACACTTTTCTTTGTAAAAAGATGAACTGATGTCTTCTTACCACCCATATTTGTGGATTCAGATTAGCATGGGTTTTTAAAAACCACCTATTACTGCAATCTAGAAAACAAATGAAAAGGCAAAATTTTATAGTTTATCATTGTTAAACATATGAATAAACTCAAAAGCATTGTATTTGTTCATGAAATCTAAGCATTATTTCTTTCAGTTTTTAATTCTTTCAGCATTTTTACCGAGCAAAAATAAAGAGGTATGATGGATGGAAAAGGAACTGCTCTAAGTACCATTATACAACCACTAGAATACTAAACTTGGAGGGACTGACAACACAGAGTATTGGCGAGTATGCAAAGCGACTGGAAGTCTCTTACCTTGCCTGCAGGAGAGTCGTATGGTTCAACCGCTTTCTAAACCTGGCTCTTTTTAACAGCTAAACACCATACCATGCTTCAGCAATTCCTCTTCTAGTAATATACCTAAGAAACATAAATGCTACCCCCATGGAAAGACTGGTCCAAGAACGTTCATGGACTCTCTCCTTATGATAGCCAAAGACCATCAACAGAAGAATGGATAAATAAATTTGATAAGTCATATAATAGCATACTATGTAAAGAGCAAGAACAAAACTTGTACTAATACATCCAATAATATGGATGAATCTCAAAAACATGTTGGACAAAAGAAACTAGACAATTAAGTGGAAATTAAAACAGAAGATCAGGGTGCCTAGGTGGCTCAGTCAGTTCGACTCAGGTCATGATCCCAGGCTCCCTGCTGCAGGGAGCCTGCTTCTCCCTCTGCTTGTGTTCTGTCAAATGAATAAATAAAATCTTAAAAAAACCCCAAAAACCCCAGAAGATCACCTGAAACTCCTGATTAACTTGCTTTGCCAACACAGTATTATCTGATACATAATAGAATGAGTCCTGTAATTCACATTCACATAATAAACTTATCAACAGATGGGAGAGATGACAGCCATGAGTAAAGCTCTGTGACTTTGAAGCTGGATTAAAAAAAGACTTACAGCAGGTAGGATTCCAGAGCCAAGACCTGGTTTTTTTGTATTCAATAGCTTTCAGGGGCTACTGGGGTGTTGGGTAAGCTCGGGAATTAGAAATTGAAGGGGTTACAATAGTTTTTCAACTTTGAATTAAGATTTGATACTATAAATACACTCATGCCCCTTTAAAAATCTAGAAAACAAGACCTTGATACCGTAGCCCTAGAGAAATCTGTGCTAAAGATCAGGAAAAGAAATTTTTTTAAGGGGTAAGGAACTAAGAGCATAATGTACATTTATTATTAAAAGCATTCTGGGTTTGAGTTTTCAAAAATATGGCTGCTGTCTAGCAAAGATTAATGCAATACAGAAACCAGCTTTTCATCATACTTGTTTGGCCCAAGAGAACTCTCCATCACTGAATCTGGTTGGTGCTGAACACAATAAAGCAGGCAATAAGGAGCGAATGTTTGTATGAGCACAATGAAGAACAAGTCTAAGTGACTTCGAAGCTTAGCTGCTTCAAATTAATCTGTCCCAATAATGAAAATGAAAAAATCAAGTTTGCACCAACGATGGATTCTATTTTTCCTGGAAGTCAACAGGACAGAGGCATCTGTAGCTGATGCGCCTGCCCGAGTGCCCTAGCACTTTCTTTAGGTTTAAGGACACCACTTATCCTTTTCCACTAACCTTCGTTTGGGCAAACAGCAAACTTGGGAAGTAGCTGATAGAAAAGAGGCAAGCACACAAGTTGCCAAAGTGATGCTGTGTTTTCCGAGAATAGTTCTAACTGTTGCTCAACCCTCTCAACTGGAAATGAAGGATGGAGTCTGCTAAGTCAGTCACAGGCAAGAAAAGATGTCCACAGACACTGCTGAGAAGGCAGGGAGCACTCCAAAAGCCAGATCAAGTCTCTGGCCTCAGCACGCCAAATCCTATCTCATTAGAGGAGAGAGCTAATTGGCAAGAACTAATTGTAAGCTAGCCCCGCCATCTGTAAATTACATGGGCCCACATCGTCACTTAAATCTGTGTGGATATTTCAGCGATCACGGAAGGTGGAAGCCGCTGGGAAGCCTTCTCTGCAAATCCTTCTGCTTGTCGAGTATCACGTTTATGGCCTTAGCAATGGCACAGAATGGATTGATTGTCAAGGAAAATGCACTAACTCGCATCAGGCAAGAGAAAAAAGCCCCTGGGACAGGAATGACATGAGTGCAATGACCAGTGACTAAATTATCACCTGCGTAGGGTTGAATGAAAAACTCTCCTTGCTTGTTGTTTGGTTTTATCGGCAAATGAAGACAAGGACATAAAATACAAGCTAGCACTTAAATTATTCAAGTCTGGTAACTCCACTTGGTCTGCATATCTGATTAGAGAATTCTATGTGCACAAATTCCGAGTGGTAGGTTTTTAAAAGCGATGTGTGAAAGACAATGGAGGGGGAGATTTGGAGACATGGCCCTCATCCCGGACATGCCGGGATTCCATGTAGCTTTGAGAAATCCCCTGACTTCTTTTTACCTTAGAGTCTAGGCAATCCTGAAGAAGGACAAGAAGAGGGCTGTATAACAAAAAGATGTGGGAGTTTAAGTCCCAAGTCTGCCATTTACTATCTGTGTGTGAACTTGGGCAAGTCACTGCATCTGATCCTTGACAAAAACAAGGAGGTAAGAGCAATCTTTTATAGTAGAATCATGTCTCAATGGAGAAAATGTGTGATTTCATAAGAAACCAGCATACTTGGAAATATTTGTGAAGTTCTTTGTAAAATAAAAACCCCTTTTATTTTATACCTATTTTATGATTTGCTTTCGCCATGACCTACTCCACACACAGCAGCCTGATGACATGTAAATTATGTGAAATTCTAATGGTAAGCAGAGCAAGAGGATGAGAAGTTACTAGGACATACAAGAAAAAGCAAAGACCTTGGAGTTGCATACATTTGGCCTGAGTCCACCTCTAAAAGCTACTTAGTAACTGTGACACCTAATGAAGGTGTTCTTAACCTGGGGTCTGGGTCTGTGGACCCACATGGGCCATTGG
Source organism: Neomonachus schauinslandi (assembly GCF_002201575.2). Lineage (NCBI taxonomy): Eukaryota > Metazoa > Chordata > Mammalia > Carnivora > Phocidae > Neomonachus > Neomonachus schauinslandi. Next base: position 58,269,333 of record NC_058414.1, read on the forward strand.
TAGGATTCAGGAGATCTGTGCACTTGGATTAAAAAAACAACTGACATCTTTACCTCCAGTAACCTCTAAACTGAAACTCTAACTGAACTCTAACTGAAACGTAGCATTTCTTTCAATAACGAATCTAGACAATTGGTCACAGTCTTTTCACCGTACCTATGACTTTGCATCCACAGAAGTCACGAATAATTTGATACCATAGTATAATTGTAACATGTCTGAAAATATTTATACTCATCACTAATTTGAAATTATGGAGGCTATGAACCCAGCACTTAAGCTTTCTTAAAGGCCTTAATAAAGCAACATGTTACCACACCACAAGTGTGTAATTTTAATATTTTGATGAGTGCATTGTAATATAATTCATTTTCTTCATAACCCTATGTAGTTTGGTTTACGAATTTTACAACATTTTGGGAAACAGTCCATAAGCTTTACCAGCTCTCCAAAGGGGTCCAAGGCATTAAAAAGATTAAGAGCTTCCACCGCCTTCTTGGGAATTCATTAGATGTACAAGGGAGAGAAGAGCTGTGACATAGGGTCACTGAGATTACAGATTACATAGCCAAGTGCACTGCCCAGCGCCCCACAGAGTAGGTGCTCAGCAGAAGCTACTCTGTATTGAAAATGATAAGACAAAGTAATTTTCTGTATTACACATTTCATTTTTCCTTAGCATGACAATTTCCATACAATTTAGCATTGGTCTACTAAGGAATTAAGGTTAATGCTTTCTTATACTAGACTCCTCATTTGTTTAGGCTGAATGGCCTTGTGTTGTTTGGGATGACATAGCTGTGTGGCTGTCCTAAGTCCATGTTGCTATTGCTGGAAACAACCTACACACAAACCAGAGGTGAGAGCCTACACTGTGGCTGAGGGAGAGGTCTTTCTGGGGACATGAGGCTGACCTCGCTGCACTACTTTGAGCCAGCAGGCAAGGTCTTGGCCATGGTGGCGGAAATGAGAACAAGTTATTTAGAAACTGGGAACACAGAGCTATTTTAAAGCTTGCCAGTGATGGGGCCTTCAAAGGCAAGACTAGTCTTTAGGCTCAGCATAATGAACCTCAATGTGAGAAAATTAAGTAATGTTTCAACTTGAGTCCCAAATCAACAGTCTCAGCAATATGAGTTTCCCACAAATGGGAGTGTGCTAGAGCTATGGAGGGAAGATTCATGGCCTTCTTAATTAACTCCGAGGCGCTGCACATAAGGGGAAAACGATAAATCAAGTAGATTACTGCCAGTGATCTGAATTTCCAAATGAAATAAGAGAGGTATAGTGCCTTGAGTCATTTTGTAAATGTGTATGGTGGTGGGGAGGAGGATGGGGGGAGAATCTCCAAGGTCATCCCTTATGTTAAGATTTGCCACTATGCACAACAGTCCCTTGATTTCAAGTACTTGACATATAGTCAGGTGTGAAGAGGCAGGAATTAGGAAGATGAGTAAAACACATAATGGGAGAGCAACACAATACACACACACACACACACACACCTGTGATTGTTATTCGCACATTTCTTCAAAACATAGTTATTGAAAACCTATGTGTAACAGGCACGAAGCTGAGGATATAGTGATGACCAAGATAGACAAAGTTCCTGCCCCCATGGAGCTCATACTCTTCATGGGGGCGACAGGTATTCAACAGACACAATCCAAAACAGGAAGTTAGAGGCTAAAGTAAAGACAGTGGCAGGGAAAGCATTCAAGAGGTGATTAGGGTGCATACGTCACAAATTTTGGGGCTTGGGTATTTGAAAATGGGAGGAAGAGAGATGGCAAGCAGAGAGTCCAAGCTTCCTAGATTAATGAAGGAGTAGGTACCATTAAACATTGTAAATCCAAAAAAGAGGATCAGTTTCGGAGACAGATGTGAAATAACAGACCTAGCACTGGATGAGTGGAGCCCATCCTGCACATTCGTGTATCAGTAAGGAGGGGGCAGTTAGAAAAAAAGACTGGAGGGAAGCTAGCTATGGGCTAGAGAGTCCTTTCCACAGAGGCACTCATGGAATGGAGTGAATATACACGGAAAAACAAAATAGTAGGGATACAAGTTAGGGAGAAGCCTCCATCTGTGTAAAGAAGGAGGAGAAGAAAGAGGACAGAACAAGTTAATGGGCACAAGAGAAGAAAGGGTTGCAGAAACAAAGTAGCCAATGGCATCAAACGCAGGGAGGCCAAGTAGGTGAAGGTGGTGTCAAGGAAGATGCCTAAGTTATCCATGAAGAGGAAATGGGCAGGGAATTCTTGGGACAGACAAGACCTTTGGGTAGATGTGCTGTTACTAAATGAAGCCAGGGAAAGGGGTTTTGAGGCCACCAGGATCAGAGATGTGTGTAGAGTATAAGCCGTGGTGCCAGCTTTGAACAAGGGAGAAAGAATGAAGACAATGTGGATGAGGGATCCAGATGAATCTGGAGACGACGAAAAGGGAAGTTGAGGGTGGACACAGAAAGTCTTTATATGTGCTGGTAAGGGGATTGGGAATTACTTCAGGAACTTCAGTATAATGGGTACACCTGAAATTGATGGTGATAAGTTTAGCAAGGTTTTAATGGAGGATGAAAAAGGATTATGGGACAGTCTTGAGGGCCCAGCTAAGGTTGGAAAGGTTATGTTTGTGGTGGGACAAGTCACACTGCTAGGTGCTTTTCTGTAGTGATTCTCAGCAGCTAGCCTGAGTAGGCACACTTGTTAGTTTTATCTGAAGCTGAAGAGTGGAGATAATGAGTAAGCAGGGTCAATGGCACATTGGAATTAATCTAAGTTGATAAATTCAAAGTTAATATCCAGCAACCAGCCCAAATGGGGAGGCAAGAAAGGAAGGTCTGAGACACTAGGGGTTTCAAGGTGAATCTATACAGTGCCAGGGAGAGAGCAAAAGAGGTGGCACTGGACACTCTGATCAACAAGGAAATGTCACAGTTGGAAATACTGAGAGTAATCTAACTAAAAAGAGCAGAAGACATGAACAGACATTTCTCCAAAGATGACGTAAAAATGGCCAACAGACACATGAGAAGATGCTCAACATCACTCATCATCAGGGATACACAAAGCGAAACTACAATGAGATATCACCTCACACCTGTCAGAATGGCTAAAATAAAAAATACAAGAAACAACAAGGGTTGGGAGGATGTAGAGAAAAAGGAACCCTGATGCCCTGTTGGTAGGAATGCAAACTGGTGCAGTGCAGCCACTCCGGAAAACAGTACGGAGGGTCCTCAAAAAATGTAAAATAGAGTTACCATATGATTCAGTAATCACACTACTGGGTAGTTGCCAAAAAAAAAAAAAGACAGAAAAAAAGAAAATGCTAATTTGAAAAGATACATATATCTCTAGGTTTATTGCAGCATTATTTACAAATAGCCAGATTCTGGAAGCAGCCCAAGTGTCCACTGATAGATAAATGGATAAAATGGTATGTGTGTGTACACACACACACACACACAGGAACATTACTCAGCCATGAAAAGAATGAAATCTTGCAATTTCCAACAACATGAATGGATCTAGAGGATTTAATGTTAAGTGAAATAAGAGAAAGACAAATACCATATGATTTCACGCATATGTGGAATTTTAGAAACAAATGAACAAAGAAAAAAGAGGGATAAACCAAAAACCAGACTCTTAAATATAGAGGACTGATGGTTACCAGAGGGGAGGCGGGTGGTAGGGGTGACATAGGTGGTGGGGATTAAGAGTGCACTTGTGATGAGCACTGGGTGTTGTATGCAATTGTTGAATCACTATATTGTACACCTGAAACTAATATAACACCGTTAACTATACTGGAATTAAAAAAAAAGACCAGTCATAAATACTGATGGTGGACACAAGACAGACTAAAAAAAATAGCCTAACAGGGAGCTGTATAAGCAACTGGCTTTAAAACACTGATTGCCCTAAGAACAAACTGGACAACAAAGAAGTTATGCAAGAAGCCCAGAGCCTAGCAAGCAAATCATATCACCAAGTTCTGCCAAGACCCCTCTCTCACCATGCCAGCAGCATAAGCTAATTCTGCTGAAGGAAGCCAAAATGTCACATAAGGGTTCTTTCCAGCTTCCCAGTGTCCCTTGAGAGTGTATGGTTTTTGTAAAACACAATGAGCAAGCCAAATCAGGTTAGAGATATTACAAGGAAAATCTGGCAGGCAGCCATCTCGGCTTTGTTTCAACTGATGTTCATAAAAAACACAGGTTAAGAAAATGGTAGCACAACGTCTGGTGTTTGAGATCTAACAGCATGCAACATGTTTATGGCATACATTAGGCCACAAACTTCAGTATGGGGCTGGGGCACACAGAACTTCAGATCTGGTGGACAAAGGATGGAAATAGGAAAGCATGTCTTGTATTGTAATAAATACAGACTGCTCTCAGAAGACCACAAGCAGGTGGTTTCATTAAAACAAAACAAAACAAAAAACCCAAAACCTACTGCCTTTAGATTAAAAAAAAAATCGTATGTTTCAGTCTTGTATAAAATAGAAGGTCAGTGCACACTTGGCTAATTACAGCTTTTTTTTATGAGGCTATGACAGACTATAATCTGGCAAAAACGAGTCCAAATGAAACAGCCAGAGTGATGGTTTGGGGGAATTAGGTGAGGATTTCAAGTGGGACTAAAAGCGGGGAAAAAGGAAGAAAGCTTTCATTAAGCAGTTTATACTCTGGTAGGAGGATTAAAAAAAGCATCCCCAGACTGATTTTATTTTCATTCCAAACAACCTCTTATTTAGTGTATTTTTCCTTCAAGTTCTTGAACACATTTATAATGATTGCTTTCAAGTCTTTGTTTCCTAAAACTAACATCTGGGCCATATCAGATGTTAGGGAGGGTCTCTACTGACTACTTTTCTGGTCTAAGATATTCCTGTCCTTCATGTCTAGTAATTTTTTACTGCATATTAGACATTTGTCATATCGGATTCATTCCTATGAAGACTACTGATTTTTGTTCTAGCAGGCAGTTCAATTTCAGGCTGATTATGTTGAACTTGTATAGACCTAGATTTATACCTTCTTAGAGCAAATCTGTGAAACGCCCAAAGTGTCTCCCAAGAAGATCTAACTTGTCAGGACTCATGTCCGAACTTTGTCTCCTCCCTCTGAAGATTGTACAGAGGCTTGTTTTTAGGTGTTGTTAGAGTGGCTCTAAAGCAGGCTCCACTCTAGGACAAAGTTCTTATTTCTAATAGCTCAGTTAAAAGAGTAGGATGTTAACCAGTCATTTCCATGCTGGCTGGGATGGAATGCAATGCCTACCAGCACCACCTCACCTCTGGTCTCATGGTTTCATTCTCACCCATGTATTCGCTGCTCTTTGGTAAGATTCACAGTCTTACACCAAATAACACATGCAGCTCACCCTGAGCAATGGACTCATGAAGGACCCTCATGCAGACTTCTGTGGCCCTCTTTTGCACAGATCCCTCATTTCCAGTCCCCTATGCTACAGATTCCAGCAGCTTTAGTCACCCCACCACTGACCTATCTCTTCTGAGGACGGTGGTACTGCCATGCTGTGCTTAGGTTCTAATGTACTCCACTGCAGTAGGGAAACTGTCCTCAGAGTGAGCCAGTGATCAAGAAGGCTCACCTCATGTTTCATTTCTTTCAGGGACCAGTCTTTACTGCCGATTATCCAGAGCCTACAAACCATTATCTCATAAATCTGTCCAGTTGTTTATGGTAGGAGAACTAGTGATAGCCACCACTTAATAGACCTTAATAGTTCTGCATTCCATAGGAATGTCGAAGAAAAGTACAACGTTCCATTTTTATCATGCAGCCCTCCCAATGCAAGTGAGTATCAGAGGCTCCTGAGGGCTCACAGAAGCATCCCTAGAGTTCCTGGAATCCTCCATTTATTCACTCTTTGACTCAGACACAAGTTCACAATGCATTCATTCACCCATTCAATAAATACTGAGAGTCTACCATGTGCCAAGCACTGTTCTGGGGACTGGGGACCCAGTTGTGGGAGACAGCAAATGTCCCTGCCCTCATGGAGCTTATTTCCTGCTGGGAGTGGTTCTGGCCCCACTCCAAAGCAATGCTTCCCCTCTGCAGTTGTTCCTCTAATTATTGACTTGATAGAGAAACGGGTGACTTGCATGAGCAAAATATCAAAAATAATTTAAAAACCTCTATCTAGGGGTGCCTGGGTGGCTCAGTCGTTGGGTGACTGCCTTCGGCACAGGTCATGATCCCAGGGTCCTGGGATTAGCCCTGCATTGGGCTCCCTGCTCCGCGGGAAGCCTGCTTCTCCTTCTCCCACTCCCCCTGCTTGTGTTCCCTCTCTTGCGGTCTCTGTCAAATAAATAAATAAGATCTTTAAAAAAAACAAAAAAACACCTATATCTATGTAACACTATGTCACAGACACAGTTGCAGGTGCTTTGTATGCATGAGTTAACACTCAAAATAAGAAAGTGTCATCAGAGAGGAGGAAACAGGCTGAGACTTGCAAACCTGCTCACAAAGCTCATGAATAGCAGAGACAAGACTCAAACCTAAGTAGTCTGACTCCTCATATATTTTTTAAAGATTTTTAAGTAATCTCTACACCCAATGTGGGGCTTGAATTTACAACCCCAAGATCAAGGGTCACATGCTCCACTGACTGAGCCAGCCTGGCGCCCTACTCCTCCCAACTTATAACCACTGCATTGTTCTATTTCTCAAAGAGAGAAGAGAATTACACTGGAGATGGGGGGAATAAATTGTGACAGTTTCTAAGCAAGAAAATATAAGTTTTGTTTAATAGAAGCCAACTAGGACCTGGGAAGGTTGTGAGAAGTTAAAAGAGGCAAGAAGAGGTGGCTCAGTCGGTTAAATGTCTGTCTTCAGCTCAGGTCATGATCTCAGGTTCCTCTTTCCCTCTCCCCCTTACCCCTCCCCTGCCTCACTCTCAAACAAATAAGAGAGGCACAAGACAAGTTGATTGAGTTACCATATAAGGGCACAGTTTTCTTTGTCCCACTGACCATGAGGAAAAAAGTAGTGTTCTGAATCAGAGAAAGAACAGAAAGCTTTCCTGAATAAAAGGCTTGAGGGTTCCTTGGGGAAGTTGAGCATATAGGTGAAAGTGATATAATTCTAGCAACCCCCCTACTGGTATATGCAGAACTAGTCCCATCAGATGCTTCAAGAAAAAGTGCTCTGGGATCAGGTCCCTATGAGAAATATATTTTCTTTGGAGACTTAAAATGCATAGCAGCAAAGGAAAAGATCTGATAAATCCTATAGTAAAGAAACCCATTTTGGGCGCCTGGGTGGCTCAGATGGTTAAGCGTCTGCCTTCGGCTCAGGTCATGATCTCAGGGTCCTGGAATCGAGTCCCGCATCAGGTTCCCTGCTCGGTGCAAAGCCTGCTTCTCCCTCTCCTTCTGCCACTCCCTCTGCTTGTGCTCTTCTGTCTATCTCTCTGTCAAATAAATGGATAAAATCTTTAAAAAAAAAAAAAAATTAAAAAAAAGAAACCCATTTTATTTAACTCAGAATTTCCCAAACTTAATTGACCACAGAATCGTTCGTGAATAAATGAGGTGTGTGTAAGAGACAAACAGACACAAGAAAATACCTCTTGGAATTGCTGTTCTAGGAAACCCATTTTAGAATTTGCTATTTAGTAGCAAACGCGAACTAAAAGTCCATTTTCAGAGGAGGTCAAACCTCACTATTGTGGCCATGCAGTGTCTTACAAAGAGAATTCGAGTAGAGCTGTAGTTTAGGTATGAGAAAATATTAAATATTTATTAGGTAGTAAATGACCAGGAACTGACTGCAAGAAAGGTACCAATTTGTACCGAAGCAGGATATGCCTTTATAGCTTACCCCAAAATGATATACATATTTGAAAAATTAAAGTTAAAATGAAATTTCTAAATTAAGAAAAACATTTTGTAGAAAAGATAGTACAACTAGCAGCCGAGGCCATGTAGGTTATTAGGTCTTTAGGTTATCTCAGTTACCCATTTTGGGGGGTCACAAGTTACTAAGAAGCTATCTTGTCCCCTCAAGGCAGCCACCTGAACCACATCACAGTAACCTGAAGGAAACCCCCAGGTAGAGGCTAGTGTTTCTCATCAGCCTTCTTATGGAGACTCACATGACTGCACGCTGCAGCTCACCTATCACTTGCCTATTGGTGAGACTGTGAGTGGAAGACAGTTTCTGCCCCGTGCTTGTGAGCTCCGCCCTTTCCCTCCTCCTGCGATAGGAAGGTGCCCCTCCGCAGGACAGTGGAGGCCTGCGCCACTGGGATGTGCCTGGCACACTCAACTTGCTTCGCCCGTAGCAATGTATCACTTAGAGGAGTTACTGATCGCCTGTCTCATGGCAGGTTTAGCTCCTGCTATCTCCTACTGTTTTCATTGGGTTGTTACCCTCCGGTTATCTACAGCATGGCAATATACTCTGATCTTCAGGTATCTCTGTGTCCCCCCTGCCCAGCTGTCCTACCATTCTAACATTAGTTTTCCAATTTTTTCTCTTACTTTTCTAAACTAGTCTGTTGCTCTCTGATATCCCAACAAATCAGGCTGTACAGTGATTAGGAACCTAGATTCTGGAGCCTAATAATGTAGGTTTGAACCCAATAATCCCCTGCATACCACCTGGGACCTAGGACAAATTAAGTAACTTCGGCACCTACCTGTACAGTGGAGATCATCACAGTACCCCCTTCACATGGTTATTGTGAAGAATGAAATAAGCAATGTAAAAAAAATGTTTAGCATAGAGCTCAAAGTGTGTTAGGTTTGCTCTTTCTAGTTTTTTTTTTTTTTTAAGATTTTATTTATTTATCTGAGAGAGAGAAAGAGCATGAGCAGGGGGGAGGAGGCAAAGGGGCCGAGAGAAGTAGACTTCCCGCTGAGCAGGAAGCCAGACGCAGGGCTCGATCCCAGGAACCCCATGACCTGAGCCCAAGGCAGATGCTCAACCGACTAAGCCACCCAGGCACCCCTGTTATTTCTTCTATATTCTCTCTCATTCAAAATCTTGTAGCCTTTCTTCCCGACCTTTATATTTCCCAGGTACACGAATATTATACAGACTCAGTAATTAAATTTCCCATTACATGGACTTATCATTGTTCCTCACATCACAAAATTAACAGAGCTTCCTATCCTTAAAGTTCATATCCATCTCCCCCGCCCCAAAGCGTTCCCATAACCCTAATTCATTCAGTCTCATTCTCATTAATCTATTTATATTTTAAAATTTGCTAGGTGTTGTAACAGACTCACGTTTCAAGGAATTAAAGGTTTGTTCGACACACTACGTTCAAGAGAGTAAAGCAATTTAAAATAGGTATAAATAAAGGCTCCAATTTCCACTCAGTTCTTTTCTTTTTAGAATCCAAAAAGCTAGCTCCATTTTAAGGACCCACACTCTGTTGCTTTCAGTGTTTGGCAACGTTCTTGCCAAAGAAAGTTTCATCTCAATTTTGAGATGTCCAAAAGTACATTAGAGTTGTATAAACAGATACATGACCAGAGAAATATTCTTTTTCCATCTTCACTGCTCAGCAAAATTAGGCCATTTTCCCCTGAGGTTGAAGAAAAAAAATCTTATTTGTTCAACTTTATTATTTTTTTAATAATACTCTTTCCTGCTGTATTCAGGATACTGCTGTCAAGCTGACTTTCTCTCCAGTTCCCTAACCCTTATTATTCTCTTCTTGAATCTTGTACTGGCTTCATGTGAATTTCAACGTTTCCCTTCTATGTCTAAGGGCCCTAAAACTCCTTTTAGCCTCTCTCTCCCTATGGCCAGACTTGGCTTCCTCCTCAGAGCTAGCCATGGCTCAGCCCTCTCATTTACTAGGTGTTTATCCATCACCTACAAATATGCACCGTGTCTATCATGTGCTCAGTACCACATTACCAATACGACACTGTCCACAAAGGGATCTCGAGTGAGAAAGGTTGTTAGTAACCTGGGCAACTCTCCATACACAATTCTTCTCTTCACCTAAAGATCAGCAGCAAACCTAACCATCCCCTCGTAGGTCTACTCTGTGTCATCTGGGACAGGATGTGGAGAATTCGGAGTTAAGAACTGCATGTTCACGTTGTTGTTTTTCCTATGCCAAGGTTCTCTGGGATTCAGGCTTATCCTACTACACAGTTTATGCTAAACTATCATACTTGATTCAAGTTCTCTGGTGGTTTTTTGTGTGTGGCCCTTGTCCCTATTCCTCTTTTATAGTCCCAAGTCATACCTGGCAGGGTATTTTTTTTGGTGAGTAAAACCCCTGCTGCCTACATGGCTGACAATATGAAGACCGAATGTGAAAATCTCAGATTCTTAGTATAATAAGGTTTGGTATTATAGGAATTTGTATACACATAGGTAACATTTTACCCAAAACACAATAGCTGCACTACTAAAAAGTCCTATTCAGTGCCACAGTTAATCTATAAGCCTATTGATCCTGTTGCCCAATATTAGTAGGCTAATTAACATATCACATACACATGATTCTAATGTATAATTAGGGACTTTTCAAAACCTATGTTAAACACCAGAAACCAGTTTTGTGAGAAATCCAGGTAAGCACATACACCTTCATTTGTATCAGATGCAATTTTGAAGGTGTTCTACTTAAAATATTTTTAAAATGACGGGCAATGAGACCCTGCAGATACTTTACCATCAAGGCCGGTAGCAGGAAATCCAGAGTCAATATGCAGATAGAGGTTTATGTTAATGAATCATTTTAAAAACATGCTTTATAAAAGAACTTGAAATGGAACAAGGCAACTGAAGGCTCTCTAAAGGTTTAAGTAAGTTTTCCCCAAAAATGCCTCGAAATGGAACAGTACAGATAATTCATTCCCAGTTTTCTACTTCTACCGTGAACCTCAGCTCTGGTACCAAGAGATGGAAACCACTCTTCGCCTCATATAAAAAAAAAAGGGACAGTTGATAGAAATTCATGCACTGAATTATGAGCAGAATTTTTCATTCTCATTAAAAGCCAGTCTTGCTTTTGCTTTGCCTTTTTCCTCTTTGGGGATGTGTGTTTTCTTAACATAAGTTGATTTTAGGTTGTCCCCAGAAATCACGGTCTCCTTAATTAAGTTGGCTGAAACACCAAGTCCTCTTTTAGACCTGATAAATCAAGTTCTAAGTGTTCTCTCAACTCATGCTCACACGTTTAGTTTCAGTAAAAACTCATGTTACCCTGCACAGATGGGGTCGGTCGCCGAGAATGTTTTTTATTAAAAATGAGCTGCTATTAAACAACTTTCTGATATTAAATTATTTGTTTGTTACATCCTGATATATTCTGAGATTCCAACAATGTTCTGAATTCATAAAGTACTTCTTCACCCAGGATTTAAAAGTTTCACTCAAACATAAATCCATTAATCTCTCAAACTGCCCTATGAAGTCAAAAGAGCATATTCTAACTCTGCATACAAAATACTTCCAGAATGAGCTTATCATAAATCAGTCATGTTTTCAGCCATATCCACAGAAAACTACAATCCCACATCTCTGCAATAGAGAAACAAGAAAATTCTGTATAGAGGTGGATGTTAAATAATCTCCAGTAAATATTTTAAGACTGCAAACAATTTTTTCGCTGTTAAAAAGATACATTTAAAAAATAAACATGCGGCAGATACGAGGTTGCTATAAATTCTGAAAACGGCTTACCTATTAATGTAACTGAGGGCAACATAGGTTGGCTGCTGTAATTCTTGTTTTTCTAAAACACGTGGATCTGTATCTGTAATAAAAACACAATTATGATTTTTCAGCTTTTGCATTAGAACATATGAGGGTGCCTAACAAAGAAACAGGGGCTAAACAGAGAAAAAGATTTAACATTCCTCTTTTTAAAGAAAACCCAGGCAGCAAAGCACCATCATTTGCTCATTCATTCATAAATAACAAGATATTACATTACTTTTCAAGGGAATTCCAAACATCAACAGTGATAAAATGTCCATCTGTCACACAAACTCTTGCACAATCCCCCTCATAAATATTGGTTTTCACTGCTTACAGTTACAATGTTGGCATGGTTTTTGGAGGGTAATCGGCCTAAGAAAGAAAGTCTCTGTTAATTATGCTCACTTGAATGCTGGAACAAATTAGTTGCCATTGGAAAGCTCCATCAATTTGAAAACCTACTGAGTATTGTTCTTGCTCACTGAACACTTTCCTGGGTTTGGATTCACTTTCTGGAGGGCAGCTCTTCTTTTTAATTGTATAATGAGTTTATTATAACTTTTTCTAGACTCTCAATCAGGAATTCTCATGCTGGTTCAGAATCCACAAATACCACATTCATCAGAGGGGCTTTCCCCCCTGAAGAGAGCGAATTCAACACCATAGCAACCTTCTGTAATGGTGCCTCTCCAACATGGCACACACACAAAATGCACTTTTCACAACTAGAAATGCATTCTCAAGCTTCTCACATGGAGCCATGATTGCACTAAACACATGCAAAAGCAATGTTTATATAATAAGACTATAAAGGGGGAGAACTGCACACATTTTCATTTTCCTAGAAAAAGGCTCAGACATTTCACACAGATTTCATTATAACCTCATTTAAAACCATCTCATTATTAGAACTCTTCCAGCTGCACTTGGCAATAACACCTTCTTTGATGTAATGACAGATGTTGTTTCAAGCACCTTTGTACAGGAAGCGTTTACTGCACGTGGTTGATGTAAGATACACTAACTCCAAAGCACATTAACAGGTGAGGGGAGCGGGGGGGGGGGGGGGGGGGGGAGGCACAGTGGCAGAGAGCACGGATGGCAAAAATGATAGCATAAAAAAATCAATTTACAATGCTTTTGACTCCCAGACTAAAACTAGGCAGTAGTGGCAATTTTATTCTTGGTGTTAAAGTTAAGAATCTCATGTTCACTTTATCGTTTTTCCTATGCCAAGAATTTCAGAGACCTACTATTCAGAAATCCTGCTTCCTGGGTCTTTGCCATTGCAGGTCTTTGAAAGCCAAATTCTCAAACAGACAAAGATTCTCTGAATGGCTCCATCAAGTCGGGTCTCAAGGTTTTGGCAGCACGAGTGAGAACGAATCAGTAACCCAGCATTTCCTCTCCCTCTTACAATGATTACATATGCAACTGTAGCTGTTTGTAGACCACTAGCCTGCAGATACAACCCACGGTTCTCTACATACTGGAAACCACTCTTCAAGGGAAACTTAGGTTTTCAAATATAACCCTTCCTCACACTCATCTAAGTTTGCTGTGACCCCACAGCATATGTGTTTCTGAGAAACACTTTGTGCACTCGCCTGTGTTCACTAGAGGAGTCAGTAAAACAGTGCTCACCAGGGAAAGGTGTTTTATCCCCAAAATGGTCCATTGGAATGCTGGGCAGGCCATGTGTGCAAATGGTGACTGACAGACCAATCCTGCAAGGTCTTTGTAGGTGCTTAACAAGGTGAGAAACAAGAGATTGGAAACAAAAACCATGAAAATGAAGAGGAAGATAAGAAAGAACAAGGCAATGATTGCAAAGGTCTATGTGGAAAATTTCTCAAATGATCACAAAACACTTTGACCTCAAGTGGAGCGCCTGATGATGGAAGTGCTTAGCTTTTGAGACAAGGGCCTGAACTTGATTCACTAAAACCCATTCCTTCAGAGCCATCTGGCACATGATTACATAAGGTGTATTATTTTGAAAGAAAAGAGCACCATTCTGAGTCTAAAGTGTGTGTTTAAAGGGGAAAAGAGTTAGGAGGCCAAAAAACATTTTTATATCTTCCACCATTGCCTTTATACTTGTAATTGATGCTCAGTCTGTTTTCCCACAAACCATCCTTCGAAGCTTTCCTTTGTTTCCAAGTCATAGAAGTTCTCAACTCTTTTAAATACTGCTTCTCTAAGCTACCTTGACTTTTACTTTTCTTTTACTAGGTGTGTGAGTAGGTATACACACAAACATACATTTATATTATTCCTTTCCTCTTCACACTCCAAGACCTCTTTGGGGAAGGGGAAGAAGTATCTCATACAAAATCCGTTAGTTCTCTAATGCTCAAATGAATGGTGTTGGCCACAGACATTCACAGAAATTACACCCTGTGATTTTTCACAAACAAGAATGTTTGCATTCCAGCCGCAAAGCAAGGTACTGAAATATTGTTTTCTTCCTTTGTTTCACCACCTTCTATAACCTATGCTAGCCTTATGTTCACATACCCTCAAATAATTAGTGGTGAAATGGACTTCCAGAAGCTTCCAAATGCCACCCTCTCCATGACAAAAAGACCATCTGGAAGCACCGCAAGCAAGATTCTCTTTTTCTAGAATGTCGACTCTGGCAACCACAAGAAAGCTGGACTTCCAGACAGACTTCCACCAGGCTTTCAACATCTTTTTCAGATTAAATGTTTCCTTGGACAACCTTGAGAACATTCATTAAAGCTTCGAGTTCTTAAAAATGAAATCAGGCACTTGGTGCCCACAAACCAGGAGAGGTCTACACAAGTGCTACCGGACGAATAGCATCAGCTGCTGGTTGCAAATAAACATCAGCCCCGTCCCTCGCTTCCTGGCTGACTGGTGTGCCGTGATCATGACTCACCATTTTATGGATTTAATGATGCCGTTGAGCACTTCACATTCAGTACAAGTAGAATAGCTGCCTCTATTATTCCTCCCTCCCTGGCAGAAAAGGGACTGCCTGCTGCTAGAAACTCTACAGGAAAGGATCAGAGCAACAAGAGAGGAGGATTTTCACAGCGGGACGATGACGTGCTCCTCAGGAACACGGCGCGTCCATTGTCAGAGTGAGCTGGAGAGAGTAACACTATCCACTAGAGATTACTGAATTCCGTAAGAATAATTTCCTTCTACCACGTGCCACACCACGGAGAAATTTTCTGCATAGGGTAAGCCGCTACAGGAAGAAATGGGATCTCAGTGGCAATGGCTAGAGCCCACAATATCCCTGACAGTTCTCTCGCTTGTTTGTTTACGGTGCCAATAAAAACCTGTAACTGGAACATCAGCTATCGAGGCCCAGAGATAGAATCCGCCTCGGTCAACGGTCTGTGGGATAGGAACACTTGATTTTTTTCATCACCGCAGGATGCTGCTCAGGCTGGCAACTGGCAAGGCGGCAGGCCTTTCTATCATGTGGCTGTCTATGGCCACACAGAACAGCACTCTACCACCTCTACAGCACTAAGAAGTGAGAAGAAGATAAACCCAAACTTTTTCAGCAGGGCAGGGTATAGCCAAAAAAAGCACGGAGAGATTCTGGTTTTCTGCCTCATGCCACCCCTTGCATGCTCACAGATTCCAAGTTGACTGAAGGCTAAGAGAATTCAAATGTTAAGATTTATCACTACCCCGGTGATAAAAACCTATCAGCTTGCTTCAGTTTCTAAAACATCTTCTAAAATAGATGGCTATGTGCCCCTTCTGGCATTGCTCCCTCAGGCTAAGAGCTTGAATGCTCAGCTGTACATAAGGACTAGCCACAGGTACAAAATGGAAGATTCCTGTAACTCACAGGGTCCTAGGGACTCATGGCTTTACAGATTCAACTGCATGGCAAAGGGCTCAATGTCACAGCACTAGCTCCCACGACTTCTCAAGTGGTGGGGTGGGGTGGGGGGAGGGAGAGAAGAAGGCACGGCAGATGGGAGAGATAAGGATAGGACAGCCTTCGGACCCTTCTCAGTAGGAAGTGGGATTGTGACAGGACCAAGAAAAGGCCACCCTGCTCAATCAGTAAGGCTCCTGTTCCTCAGCTCTGCTGTCTCTGGTGTTGGGAACCAATGGCAATTAAGTGGATTTGTGACACACCTTGAACCTTTTGTTGTACTATCTTCAAGCCAAAATGAAAACTATCAAGGTTATTTGCTGGGTTAACTGAGGCTAATTAATAAGCTCATGGGCTTTGGCTATGCTTTAGCTAGCCTACACTGTTAGGATTTTATAGGCCTGAATTACTTATAAATTTAAGAAAGTGAAAAACCAGCTGTCCTACCTCTCAACAAGGCTAATGAGGCCTCCGTTAGCAATGAGCTATTTGCAAGCTGAGAGGCAGCAGTTGGGGAAGAGGGGATATCATGTCCCCCTGAGAAGGCCTTCTTCAAATTCTGCATCCTCCCAACATCAGGCTCTTTCCTCAGTGTGTACGGCAGTAGTGGGAGGTAGAGAGGATGTGGGTGGGCAGGCAGTGGGTGACTGGCCGTGCTGGAAGACCCTGGAGAGGCAAAGGCCCACCCAGTCAGATGTAGGGTTTTGAAGATCCGGGCTGGATACACCACTTTTCTTTGGACTCACTCTGTAATAATTAATGGGCACAGTCTGTTCTCAGTCTTCTCCTAATAGCTGAACTCCTAAAACCACAGAGTGTTAGTTTATTCAGTGTGGCCTTCCACAACACCCCTGGCTGCATTCACCACATCCCCTTCTCTGCACCACTCCGCTGCCAGCACTCCTTTTATTTCGGTCCCCACAGAGGAATCATCTGGGTATACCCTTTTCCCTTCCACACTTCTCAGAGGTGAAGAACTGTCTCATGTTCTCTTACCTCTCCAGCTCTCAGCTCAGGGCCTCACGTGTAGGAGAATGTACACTTATTGAACATATACGCTCATTATAGGACCAGAAAGTGGAACTTTTGGTCGAACATGGCAAACAGATCAAGGGCATTGGTTGCTGTCACCTTCCTAGGCCCCACTGAAGTAGAAATAAAGCAATAGAAAACTCCCCAGGGATAGAAGAAGGGGAGACATCAGCAGTCCAGTGATTTTAGCCAGGATTTTGGAAGATGGAAAAGCCCTGCAGGAGTGGAAAGTGACCCAGAGAGTAGGAGCAGCTACACCCTTGAGTGGCTGAGGAGACCCATGAGCCAGGAGGTGAACCCTCTGTGGAAGCCCTGAGAGGCTCTGGCTTGGAGGTGCCAGGGGAGGCGGAAGGGCAAGGAAGGGGAAGTTCAGAGCAGAAAACAGGAAGACTGTTTAAAGGATTGATTAGCCAGAGACACTGAACCAGTGAAACCAAACATGGCAAAGGGGGGAGAAGGGAAGACCAGGTCTGAAAGGGGGATGAAAGTAGAAAAATGCCTACTACCACTGCTTCCAAGAACACCGGCAGCTAGTTAGAGGATTCCTCTGATTATGTGGGCGCAGAAAAGACACCATCTGATGCTGACATCTGGCAATTCCCTGATTAAATGATCTCCCCACAGTTACGTCCATGATCAGCAAGCCTCATCAATGCCTCCATCCAGAGCCTCCCATCAGCCTTCTATTGTCTCGGTCTTAAATATGAGCCAAGAACAGTCAAGGAAGGATCATCAGACATTTGGAGGAAAGTCGTGAAGATGAACGGGATACACGATAACAATGGTGGGGGAGGGAGATGTGGAGACAGAAGCAGAGCAACAGACTTGGGAGGTCAAGTGACATGGCTGCTCGCACAAACCCAGTTAGTGGTAGGGCTAGGACCGGAAGACCTGCATCCTGAGTCCCAGTAGGTCAGCATTCTGACCTTTCAAAAGGCGGCGCATCCTCTGAAGTCAACTCATTGCAACTATCCAGCTGTAATGCTGGACCCCATGCAGATGATCTTTCTAGCTTTCTTAAAAGCCCAGCATAGTTCTACTTCAACATTCGCTCCATTTTCAGGATTGAATTTGATGAACCAACAATTTACAAAGACAACTTTTAATTCATGGCTAGTTTACTCCAGCTGCTGAAATAAATATTTCTTGTTGGAAATGGTCCTTTCAAAAAAAAAAAAATCCTACAATTGCACATAACCAGCCTTTGAATGGATCAACTTTTCCTTAGTTTATAGACCCGTCATTTGAAACTTTTCCCAAGCCATAATTTCCATTACAGGGCAGTCAGTGGAAATTACAGTGAGATTCTTGCCTTCCCAAATTCAATGTGAAATCCAGATGCACTTAAGTGTTGCTGTAAACTTTATGAGTTAAATATCTAAAAGTCAGGGACACTGTGCAGCACAATAACACCACGTATTAAAAAAAAAAAGCATTCACGTTCACATTTGTAGCTGGAGTTTTCCCCTACAAGTGAGTGAATAAACATATTCGACTGTAGGGACAATGCTCTAGGAGGCCAATTCATACACAAACACGACATGTTGCAGCGTTCCCAGTTTCTGGCACGGCCAGAGGGTTCAAGTTATTAGAAATAGACAGTTCTGACTGGGATGCTTTCTAACTTTTTACCAACCCATCAAATTCCTAAGGTCATTGAAGACCCCTTGAGAG
Organism: Neomonachus schauinslandi; assembly: GCF_002201575.2. NCBI lineage: Eukaryota > Metazoa > Chordata > Mammalia > Carnivora > Phocidae > Neomonachus > Neomonachus schauinslandi. Next base: position 58,287,632 of record NC_058414.1, read on the forward strand.
TCATAGCTATTTTTCCTAAGTATGAAATGTGTAGGCCTGATATCTATGACACGATCAGTCCCTACTCTTTGATGGTGACAGAATGTTATTTATCCACCCAAACTCTCACCTTGTTACCTGGGACAAGGGGACCGGCCAGAGACCAACGTGGCCACCAGGTATGCTTGTATGCTTGTGAAGTGCACAACCTGTCCCTCTGTATACAGCAACCCTGGAGACTGAGGTGCTAGGATTACATAATAAAATTCTTTCAAACAGGAGTAAGGCCAAAACTCGGTCCCATTTAATCCTTCAAGAAGGTGTGTGTACACATAAACCTACAAGTCTACTTTCCCCAGAAATGAACCTGATGATGGATCCAAGCAGTATGCCACACAAAAAAGCACAAAGGAGCGTCTATGTCACTCCCGGCCAATGGAAGGGCCTTTAATAAGCAGGCATCTGGAAGAGGAGATAGCTGCTGGTGGGTAAGGCTAGGTGACAAAAGAAAACGCAGGGAGGATGAGGCTCTGAAGTCCTCTCTTCAAGGCTGGGAGGGAACTGTTTATGCGAAGACACTTCCATTCCTTTTGCTTGAAATTGTTTACCAAAGGAAACCCTACCCATCCTCCAAGGCGTTGGCCTCTATACTACCTCTACCATCTGCTGTGCTGTACATATCTGCAAATCCATTTAAACACCCCATCAAAACGGAAGCTGCTTAGGGGACCAGTCCTTAGATGACACACATCGTAAGCCCAGTGCTTTGTAAATAATCACTGTGCATTAGGATGTAGGCTGATCACATAAATGCATGCGCTGGACATGCATAACACAAAAGACACTACGATAAGCATCCAGCTCAGACAATTCGACTAATAAAGTCAGACAGGAGAGGAAAATAGACCCATGTAAAAGGACCGTACCAGTATATAGAGATAGTTACATGAAAAATATACATTTGTTCAGAGGACAACAAAATGATGCAATATTAGAATGGGGGTGCAGATAGGGTTAATTTGGGAAGGGCTTACTGATGAATGGGAATGGAGTTGGGTTTTAAAGGGAGGGAGGCAGAGGGAGTCACTCATAGGTAAGGTTAGGGAATCTAAAAATGACTAAGTTTGAAGCAGAAAGCATAGGCGAGAAGTCTGTAGGTACTATGGAAAGGCTGTAGGGCCAATATTCATTAGTTATAGAATATTTATGGAGGAACTTTCGAACAGTGGTTCTGAACTGTGGGCAATTTTATACTCTGCCCACTCCAGGGATGTTTGGCAATGTCTGGAGACAAGAGGGGTGGGGGTGGGCCTGCTGTTACCTAGTGGGTAGAAGCCAGGGATGCGGCTTAAATGTCCTACAATGTGCACATGGGACAGCACTCTCCTTCTTTCCCACCCCCCAACAAAGAACTGTTTGGCCTAAAATGTCAGTAGTGCCAACAAGGAGAAAGCCTGCTTTAGAGCAACATGAACATTATGAGAAATGGAGCTGTTGCTTCTAGATTGCCTGTCAATGATAATTTTCGTTATTTTCTATTGTCTGAATCCAGGAAGCCAAAAGGCTGTTAGGAAGGTGCAAAAGAAGGATACAAGAGGTTGTTTGGACTTAGAGAAGAGCTTGGACTTTCTTTATGGAAACAAAGAAACAGAATTCGTTTTGAGAAAGACATACTGAATTCTTGCCATATGCTAGTTGCTCAAGAGAAATTCTAAGTCAGTAGGTCCACAACTGAGCAAGAAAAATGACACAATTCACAGTTAATAATAATCCAAGACAGACTGATGTATGGCAATAGAGAGAATCCTACTAAGTGCTGTAGAAAAAAACATGATTCTGAGAATGAGAAACTTCTCGAAAGAAAATCTTACATGAATTTTGAACTAAATCTCTAGTGAGAAGAGACAAAACGGTAAGTCAGAATAGAAAATAGTTTGAGCAGATGAACAGAAGTAGAGACGGGCAACACATCCAGTGCGGCTAGAACTCTGCAAGAAGAGTCTTGCAATTCAGACTGGGCCCACATCCTGGAAGGTTTGAAATGCTTGGCAGAGTTCAGACTTACTTCTGTAGACAATGGAGAGCAGCTGAAGGGGTCAACCGATAGGTCTGTGTTTTAGAAAAATAACCAGTGGTGGGGTGGAGAACTGAGAAAGTAGAAGACAGAAATAGAAAATCTGGTGAAAGTAGAAATGGAAAGACATAATTTTTCTATGTTACAGATCTGAGTGCCTCATTATCAGAAGCAAGGAAGTAACTAGAAAGTGAAAAGGATTTGACAGACAAGAAAAGGAGGTCTGCTTCTGATGTGTGGGGAGACATTTTGCAGAACCAAGAAGCCTGGGCCTCAAAGCAGGAGAGATAAAGGAGTCATGATACACACAGAAACTGAGTGCTGAGGATCCCATCATACAGCCACACATTCCAGCAGGCCCTTGAAACAGAGCAAGTCCCTTAGAACAATGATATATAGTAAAAACCCAACTCTGACTAAAAACTTGGTTATCATATCACTCAGCCAACTAATCGGTAAGTACTGACTGAGGACCTACCAGGGATAAAGAAATCCCACCCAGTATGAAGAAAAGCCAAACGTTGTACTGCACTAGAAACCAAGTAATTGGTAAATTTCACAGGAAAGTGTAGCAGGGGTTGGGGGTGCAGACTCACAAAGGGCCCAGAGTTCATTGTTTTACAGGATCTGGTACCCGAGTCTCTAAGGCTCACTCTTGCAGTTACCCTCTCACTGGAAGCCCTGCTCTCATTTCTTGGTGTTGCTTTAGGATTTATAATGTGATCCCCCCCCCAGTCAAACTGCCTCAGTTCAATACTAGCTGTATAACCTCTTTAAATCCTAGTTTTCTTCATCTGTAACGTGTTGATAAAATATGGGGCACCTGGGTGGCTCAGTCGGTCAAACGTCCCACTCCTGGTTTCGGCTCAGGTCATGATCTCTGTGTGGTGAGATCGAGCCCCACATCCAGCTCCACACTGGGCAGGGGTATGCGCTTTCCCTCTCCCTTCGCCCCTCCCCCAGCTTGCACTCCTCTAATAAATATTTTTAAAAAAATGTTGGTAAAGATAATACTTTTGCCCTAGGGCAGAAATGAAGGATTAAATGAGCAGTGTTAGATGTAGTTACTACTCAATTTTTCAGCCCATGAAGTGTTTTGCAATTAAATGCTGAATTGTTATAGATTATCTCCATTTTATAGTCAGAGGCAGAATGATGCAGAGAAAACCCAAGAACTCATCATTCACACAGTGTGGCAAAAACTGTTGGCTGCCATCCAATAGTCCTTTTCTGTTCTTCCTCCACAGTGATTAGGAACATCACCTTCCTGTAGAAGTCTACATTTCCCAGCGTGCCAGGTGCAGCCATGTGACTAAGTCCCCGCCGGTAAGATGTAAGGCTTCTGGGAAGCCTCCTTAAAAGCATGCACCTTTCTTTGGGGTAATTTTCCCTCCTGCCGCTGGAAGAATAACTGGAGCTCCTGCATCTACTCTGGATAGGAGATAATCTTGGGAATGGAAATCCAACATGGCGGAGCAACATAATAGGAGTCTGGATCCCTGATCCTGTGAAGCCCCATACCACTCCAGGACTGACTGCCTCCAGATGGCTGGAAAGTGAGAGAAATATACTCTTCCACTTAAGACATTTCTGTTTAAGGGTTTTAGTGAGTCATGTGCAGCCAAACCAAATCAACCAGAACACAGAATAACTGGAATGCTAGTTTGTTTTGTTGGACCTAAAGTTCTAAGCTGAATCTGAAACTTTAAATATTTTTTGTCTTACCCTTTTTTTTTGGCGGGGGAGGGGGAACTTAAAAAAAAAAAAAAAACAAACTAAGAATTTATCATAAAACCTATGGAAAGAAAATCTGAATAAAATCATACCTGCATCAATACAACATCTGTGGCTCACTGTTAAACTGGAATAAAGAATGGGAGAAAGAGGAGGAGGAAACCATCATGTCAAATTATAGCTCCTTTGGTGGCTTTAGGACTTTCTCCAGAATTGGTTATTAGTGGGCAATAATGAAGCAAATTGCACATGCATATTACTTCTGAGTTATGAACAATGCAACCAGCAGTAACCTTTGAAGCTGTCAGGATCTTTTCAGGCAAGCAATTAAAGTGAAAAATGAGAGTGTGCACAACTCCCATCACCCAATACTACATGTAATAACACCACCTACAAACACTGACACAAGAGTGGGACTCAGTCTGAATATTTATTAATGCAGATCTGTTCCCATTTGTTCTTCTTTCTTCCCCTATAACCCATCCCACCCCCACCTGCCAAAATTTTTTCTTTAAAGGGCAGCTCTGACACCATGAATTGCATTCACCTGAAACCTACATCCACTGTGACATCTCTCCCATCTGCACTTGAAGAAATTTCCTTCCCTCTCCCTTGACCAAAATATAAATTTAGGACAAGATTGGATTCTACAGGAGAAAAAGTTGATAAGGAAGTGAGCCCCAATTAGGAAATCAAGATTAAAATAATAACTGATATTTACAGAAGGCCAAATAGATGTCAAGTTTTGGGTGCTAGGCATTGAAGACCTCTCACTCCCCCCCAAAAAAGGTCCCAGCTGTCGAGGAGACCAGACATTAGAGGATCTGATTTACATTGATCTTTAATAAAAAATAATCTAGCATAGAAAGTATCTGCTATTCTGCTAAGTAAGTGTAGGAATCACCCACTGTTTACATAGGTTTTGTGATTTAAATACTTTCAAGGGCTCTAGAGAAATGACAGGAATAAATGCAGAGGTGAGCCAGTTAGAAAAGGTCTTTCCAAGCTAAGAAGAAACCCTCGTGGCTGGAGTTCTGAGACCTGATGCCTACAGGTCCTATAAACAAGTTTGGTATCATTTGATTTCATTTCTATACCATCAATTATCTAGAGACCAATGGTTTTCACCCAGAACTGCATGTTAGTATCCCCCTGGGTAGCTTAAAAAAAAAATTCAGATGCCCAGGACCCATCTCCAAAATTCTAATATGTCACTAGGGTTGACAATCATTAATATGACTCTGAGAAGGCTTAGGAACCAGGAAAGGGATAGTTAACTGGTTGGGAAAGTCATTAAACAAAAGTTTGCATTTCTAAAAAGGAAATTGTGAAACTGGCAATGAATTATTGAAATTGACTTAAAGGTTTTATAAATAAATCCAACATCCAGTAAAACCTTTTAAATTCAGACTTCACCTGGAGCTCTGGTCTCCCCTCTTTTACTTTCTATAAAGTATTAAGCTTAATAATTATAGAGACAGGTTAAGGTGTTCCAAGTATTTTTTTTTTTTTAAGATTTTATTTATTTATTTGAGAGAGAGAGAATGAGAGCGAGCACATGAGAGGGGGGAGGGTCAGAGGGAGAAGCAGACTCCCTGCCGAGCAGGGAGACCAATGCGGGACTCGATCCAGGGACTCCAGGATCATGACCTGAGCCGAAGGCAGTCACTTAACCAACTGAGCCACCCAGGCGCCCAAGGTGTTCAAGTATTTTTAAAACCAAATCACAACCAACCAAATATCAACAATCCTTGAATTGTGAGTGATTTTCATCTATTCCTAAGAACATCCTGATAAGACCACTGGCCGGAAATTTTTTTCGTCACTGATTTTCTTCCCAGTGTGGTCCTAAAATTAATAAGACTGCATCACTTGAACTATTCTGTGGCTCAGATTTTTCCATAATTCAGATTGGCCTGAACCCGTGTGGTTTTCCTGTGCTGTTATTATTCATCTCAGTTACAAACCAGGTCACAACCAAGCATATTAGTTTTGCATTTTGGAAGCCAGTTAAGTCAAGGATTTGGCAAAGGGAATCACCCTCATTACTTCTCATCTCCCAGGGAAGCCAAATCAAGAGTGAGCACACGCGCAAGCGAGCACGCGCACGCTCAGGACCTAGCGACCTGACTGTCCTGAGTCCAGCAGGAGCACGCACATCGGCTGCAGCTTAGGTGGCTCAAGGTCTGATCTGCGGAGCACTGGCTGGCCGGCTGGCTATGGGATCATGCAGACCACCGCCTCGTTGCCCAGACTGCAGCCAGGAGTGCAGCGTGCAGGCTCACCAGCTACAGAGGTGATGAAGTTGTTGGGGATTCATTTTTCCCCTACTCTGAATTCTTCTTCTGCCTTCATTCTTCTTGCTAATGAGTCGGAGTTCATGCTGGGCTGTAACTCAGATCCCTCTTGCGGATTGGGTGAATCTGGGCGGCTGGGAAGTCCCGGGCACCTGGCAGATGGCTCCTGGCATCCCTGGCTTTTGTGGAAGGACTTCTGGGAAGCAACTGTGGACTTAATGTTGCCTTTTTAATAAGGCTTACTTTCTTTAGACCGGCAATATAACATGGTAGCTACAGGCACAGTTCGCTGCTTACTGTGCAATTTGAGCAACTTTCTCAGCCCGTCTCAGCTTTCTGATAGGGAAGACAGTGACTTATAGTTCCTACACATTATGAGGTTATTAAAAGGATTATAAGAGATAAGCCATATACAACACAGAGCACAGTGGCTGGTACATGCTAAGTACTTAATAAATCACAGCTATTACTATTATTCTTTTAGGCATTCAGGTCTGAAAGCATTTAGTGTTTACATTGTGGCCTACATTTGTGATCAATTGTTTTTCTGTTTTTTTTTTTTTTTAAGATTTTATTTTTATTTGAGAGAGAGAGGGAGATTAAAATGAGCAAGGGGGAGGAGGCAGAGGGAGAGGGAGAAAGCAGGCTTCCCGCCGAGCAGGGAGCCCGATGTGGAACTCGATCCCAGGACCCTGGGATCATGACCTGAGCTGAAGGCAGATGCTTAACTGACTGAGCCATCCAGGCGCCCCAACAATCAATACTGTTTTTAAGGGGCGCCTGGGTGGCTCAGTCGTTAAGCGTCTGTCTTCAGCTCAGGTCATGATCCCAGGGTCCTGGGATGGAGCCCCACATCGGGCTCCCTGCTCGGCAGGAAGCCTGCTTCTCCCTCTCCCACTCCCCCTGTTTGTGTTCCCTCTCTTGCTGTGTCTCTATCAAATAAATAAATAAAATAAAAAAATACTGTTTTTAAGTAGCAATAACAACTGATCATAAAGGTATCATTGCCATTTGCCACATCCCTACTATGAATCAATAAGGAATGGGCAGTCCTCATGAGAATCCTGCAAAGGAAAGATCTTCCCCATCCCTTTCCCAAAGGAAAATATAAGGCTCAGAAAAGATCCAGGTCACACAACTAGGTAATGAGGCCTCAGATCCAGGTCTGACTTCCAAGTGCATGCCACTGACCTTGACCACCACCTAGTCCTAGCACACTATTCAGTATCAGTGCTCTCAAATTGAGTCCCATGCTCTACCGACTGAGCTAGCTGGGCAGGTTCAATGCCCTCAAATTAAAATCGCTAAGTGGCTTTCCCTCCCTTCCCCCACCAATAAATAAATAAATAAATAAATGCTTCTTGGATAACCACTGGCATGCTTCAGAAGCACTGGAATGAAACACAGGGCCAAATTTTGATGGAAACCAGGACTGGTGACATAGGCTTAACTGTAGTTACTACATCTGCATCTCCTATTCAATTACTCCTTTGGGTGCCTGATCTTAAAGGACACAGATTTAGAACCAGAAGATACAGATTCTAGTCCTAGTTCAAATTATTTCTAACCTACAGCTTTTAGTCAGTTTCCTTACCTGTGAAATGGAGAGGATAATGCACCATCACCCTCACAAGCCTGAGGTGAGAATCCTGCATTTAATTGAACTATTACCATAAACTCCAAGGCTCTGCCTCCAGCTGCCAACTTAAGGTGGCCTTGGAGTTATTCCTTCTCCAACAGCAATAACTCAGTGCAGCCACATACTTACTTGTTAGTCTCTCTAGCAAATACTGCATGGAGAAGGCTTAAACTATACGTTAAAATAGTGATCAGGGTTATCTGAACTTAGATTTCATTTTCTTTTGCCATTCCTGGAGCTTCCAGAGGGTGTGCATATGCACCTGCGTTAATTTCTCCTGGAAGAGTCAGGAAATTCTCCAATTGCTTTTCCAAAGAGCCACAGGTCTTTTCAAGTAGAGACTGAACACTTTCTGGCTAGCTTTCAGCTGACTTTATTGAAAGCCATTGTGACTAACTAGAAAGTGTGATCAATTAACTTGCTCTACAGATAAAAGGAAAGCCTTTCCATTTATAAACCAAGACACATTCAAATGATTTTATCACACATTCAAACCAAATACAAAACTCTATAATGCTTAAGGGAAACAGACGTTACAAAGGAACTGCAAGACATCAGATTCCTCTGAGAGGCTCAGGAGACTTTTGGGATTTGGTAAACATTACTATCAGCTGAGCTTCAGAAAAATGGAAGGCAAAGACTGATAGATTTTCTTGGCTTATTTGAGATGAGGTTTAAATACTCTAGACATGGATTCAGTATCATAAAGATATTTTAAAAGGAACGGCTTTAAAAGGAATGTTGAGATAACATATACTTTTAAATGTGTGTGTCAGATGCCAAATGTCTACAGCTATGCTGCCTGCTTGACCTTCTCTCCTCCCCTTGGTGCACCTCCACGCTCTAACCAACAATCTAGCTCAGTGTTTTCTCAGCATTTGCCCTGCAACACAAAGTAGGATATATATTTTAAATTATAACCAGCACACCACCCACACAGAAATATACAGAACTTTCACAAAACATCACTCAACTTCACCACATGCAATGCACTCTGATAATGTATCTTTAAAAATGTTGGGACAACCCATTAAATTGATTTTATGACCCACTGATGAGTCCCAAATGGTGATTTTTAAAATGTGAATCTTGCTAAATTATAAATCAATAATATCAATGCATTAAGCCCACCCGCAACATGGCTCTTTATTGCTTATAGGATTAAAAAAAAAACTTAGGTAAAATATATAGATCATTTACAATTTGGCTCCAAACTCATCTTCCTTAGTTCTGTTCATGCTCTCTACCCTCTAGCAACTCCCAAATCCTTCCCAGCCTCTGTACACACCTTGTTCATGCTCTACACCTGCTGTTCTCATTATGTTTACCTCTCCAGATCCACTGCCTGCCCTTCTCTGCCCTGTCCTGTGCCCCGAGCTGGTTCACCCAGACTCTCTGCCCTCTGGTCAGGTTCACCAGTGGGAAGCACCAGTAGGAGATTACAGGGTGGGAGGAGGGACAAGCATTCTGCTGATAAGACTTTGTAACATTGGCCCCCTCCCCTACTAGAAACCCCTTCTCCTCCCTACTTCTGTTGTCATCCTTGGATCCATCCTCCAAAGTCTACTACAAAGGGTACTTCCCCCTCCAAAGCATTCTGGGAAACTACTTGGTAGAATTCACCTCAGTACATACATCTATTAAAAGTATGAATTACACTTGAAAGTGTTTGTTCCCAACAGACTCCGCTTCTTCAAAGCCAGCACCCCGTTTCTCTTAGTCCCCAGCATTTAGCAAAGAGGCTGGCAAGTTAACTGTGATTACTGAAAAGATCTATAAATGAAAGGTAATAGGATTAATTATTCAATGACATCACAACTGTATAATTGTGTAATATGTCACAAGGTCATATTTTCTAACAGTAGTGTCCACAGAGCTACTTCATCTAAATTCCCATTCTGGGGTGATCTGGTCTACTTCCTCTAAATGTAACTGCTGGGAGCCAGCTTGTGGCAAGTGCTGCTTCCCACGTGGTGATCTGGCTATCTCTGGCGGTGACGAACTAGCTCCCACAATCCCCCATCACCTGGCAGGGTGTTTTCTGCTTATTATGCTAATTAGATTTTACTTGAAAGATGTTAATTATTGCTGCAACCCACGGAAATAATTAATGGCCAATTTTAGTGAGCAAAATATTCATTAATCAAGTCAACAGACACGAGACCTGCAGCGTTTAAGGTCCTTAAAGAGAAAAAAAGATAATCACCTAGAGATTTCTCCTTTCCATAAATAGAGGTTAAATCTATTCAATTATAGTCTCTTGAAAGTTTACATTTCAGATTTAGTTCAATGACTCCTCATGAAGTCTAGGTTTTAACTTTGGGTTCTAAAACGCACTGCCCAACAGAATTATTTAATCAGTTTAAGCATGAAAAGGTGTGATAAAGAGGAGACAGCACTCATCTACTTCGTCTCTTTAAAATGTTTATTCATTCAAGGATTTCTAAACACGACAAACATCAGCCTCTGCTGGTAGGCAGGCAAGTGTCATAATGAGACCACTATTCAGTTTGTTGGGCATTTACATCATCTTTGTCGCTTATAAACACTGCGCCTTTTAAACCTGAGGGTTAGAGGACATTTTAAGTTCTTCTAACACCTTGATAATCAGAGCCCAGGGAAATATTTGCAAAGAAAAACAACAACACAGCGATCCAGAGATCAGATCAAACATACACTTACTATTAAAAGATATTTCAATCCCAAGGAGCATTGTCCCTCATAAAACATGATAAACAAACTTGCTCCAGACTGTTCCCCACAGCCCTTCTCCTCAATGCCCTTTTATAATATTCATGTCCTCAGATTTATGTCGACTGTATATTTACTAGACATGTCTCCCCATTACATTATCAGGGGCTTAAGGGACGAGAGGAGATAGGCCACAGAAGGGAACATATAATAACTGACAGTCAAGTTTATTTTTTAAACCCAAAAAACATCTCCATGTTTTCATTTGATTTTAAATGCTAACAACCATATTCCAGCCTTCACATGCCCATAAAGCTGTTAAACAGTCCAGAAAGAAAAAAATAATTTTGGTTTAAATAATGTTCACTATCCACATCTTAATAGTCTGGACACTGAAGCATTTTTCATTCAGAGTAATGATCTCCAGGAGTAAAAATAATATAATTATAACTGAACTACTTGGTCAGCTAAATCACAACCAGAAATGCACCGGTATATTTCATTCGCTGTGTCAAAAAATCTTCATTCTGGACCATCAACACAGCACTAAATTTTGATCTGTCATTGAAAACAGGTCTCTTCTATTTCTGGCTTACAGCATGGTAACAGGGTACAGCAATTGGTAAAGACAGCTAATATTTCACATTAAATCTCCCCACCTGACCTTCTGAATCAAAAATGGAGACCCATGAATAAGGAATTACTATATAAACAACCCCTTCTTAAAAAAAAAAGTTTCTTAATCAAAGCATGGAAAGAAAGATCAAAATTCTTGGAAAGAAAATTTGTTGACAGGATGGCAGTGAACACCAGTGAAAGATGTAGGTTATATCCCTGAGCTGCTTCCTCTTTTTTGAGGATTTTATTTTTATTTGAGAGGAAGACCTATCAGAGAGAGGGAGAAGCATAATCCTCACCTGGAAGAGAGCCTGACGCAGGGCTCGATTCCAGGACCCAGAAATCATGACCTGAGCCGCGGGCAGACGCTTAACCAACTGAGCCACCCAGGCGCCCCTGAGCTGCTTTGTCTTAAAAACAGAAGTGCGAACTCTAGGTCCTTGAGACACAGTCAGAATAGGCATTTCCAATGAAGGAACATGGGATGAAAGGGCATGCCACCCACTTTGGGTGTTGGCTCGCTGGCCCTTTACAGTCTGCTGCCACTGAGAATTAAGATGCATACAGGGAGGATGAACTACAGGCACTGTAGAAGAAAGCCAGTCTCCTGAGACTCTCCTCCACAACTCTTTCTGAAATCACTTGTGGATCCATATTTAAACCATGTTTTTACCTTCCTTTTAGCTTTCCTTTAAAATAAAACTTTCAGAAAAGCTTTGCACATTCTTCTACCTCTTTATCCCCCAACTCAAGCCTGGAGAGAGTGACCCCTGCGTTTGCTCCCACCGAAGCCTCTGGTTACCCCCGTTGTCACGCTCACCATATTGTGTGAAACTGCCCGGCTGGCATCCTCTCCCACAGGCGGGCATTTCTCACAGGGGAGCTTTATAAAGTAGTTTACACCTGGGTACTGCCCCAGAGATTGATTTAATTGACCTGGGATGAAAGACCCACTAAGTGAAGGCATCTGGAGTTTTAAAAGCTCCTCAGGTGATTCTAATATACAGCCAGGGCTGAGAACCACTGTTGTATTCAGCTTCCCCAGGACACGCACTGTGGCTGGTTCACCCTTGATTCCCCGACCCTAGACCAATCTTGACACCCAGCACAGAGCCTGCTCACCGAATATTAACTAACTAAATAAAAGATGGTTGCCCAATGATTGAAAAAAAAAAAGTGGAGAGCCTCTACAACTCAGGCTGCTGGGCCCCACTCCCAGGGCTTCTGATCCTGTAGCTCTGGGCTGCGCCTGAGAATCTGCATTGCTAATGGGTTCCCAGGTGGTGCAGATGGGGCTGGTCTCAGGACCCCACCTCCAGAACCACTGCACTGAAAACCACCAAAGCCGTCTCCTAATCTCCGATGAGGTAACACGTGACAACCCAGGCTGCAGGCACCCGATTGTGTGGCCAAGGACAGTAACACTGTGGGGAATGTCACAAGGAGGGACGGCCCAGGTCTGTAAGCCTTTGTAATTGCTGGCCGCAGACCAGCGCCAAGGAAACCGCCCCTCTGGGCTCCCAATTCAATTGACAAGCTTTAATTTTCAAGGCTTGAGCATCTGAATCATCTATCATGTGCTCACTACCATTCAGAATGAAGGTGGAGCCATCAACATTTAAGTAAAAATTACAGAACACTTTCCTAGAAATAGGCCCAAGATCAAATTTTCCCAGAGCACCAGTGGCAGACTTAGGCCAGAAAACAAACCCAGCGCTGCTTGTTAAATCAATTCAAGCACTAGATTCTACAGCTGTAAAAATACAGTGGTTTAAAATCCAAGCTTCTAATAGCCACCCAAATAGATGCGGTACTAGAATTACTAAAAAAAAAAAAAAAAAAAAAATGCTCTCTTTTCAACCACTCTCAGTTCAGAAATCTTAAGAGACAAAGGTAAGGAATAAAGGAAATGCCCAGTGCGTTAGGTTTTCCCACCACCGCACTGGTGACTGGTCCCCGGTTCCCAGAAACGGGGAGGAAGAATTCTTGCCAGCCCTTCTCCCACCCCTCCAGTCACGCGAGCCGCGGCACGGCGGCCCAAATGGCGTTGTGACAGAAACCGGGCAGGGCCTCTCTCTCCACATCTAGTTATCAGTCCTCTGGACTCTAGCATGTTGTCGTCAATCTGGGGGTTAGGAAACCCAATACGTCTGGGTGGGGAAACAGTTAATCGGCGAGGAGCTCTAGAGCACAAGTCACCAGGAAGCTGTGGCTTCTGAACAACGCCTCTGTCACAGGAAGAGGGCATGAGCAGGGAGGGCTCACCCGCACCGCGGCCACAAATCCTCACCCTTACCCACAGCCTCGGCAGCGTAACGGCGCTAGGAAACGACATCATGGCCGCTCCCGGAACCGGAAAGGGACGTGAGGCTAAAAACTCAGGGAATGCGAAGGAAGTCTGAACTTCCGTTCGTTATCAGTTTGGTTCATCGTTGTGACAAACATACGACACCACCGTAAGATGTTAGTAACAGGGAAACTGGATGTGGGAATACGGAACTCTCCACCATCTGTAGTTTTTCTGTAAATCTGAAACTATTCTAAAATAAACCAATTAGGAACTGGTGCGCTGAGGCATTGGCAAGATGGCAGATACGCAGGTGGGTGTCTGTATGTTTAAAAATATTTTTGAAATATTTCATAATTTAAAATATTTTACCATTTGAGACTATAAAAATTATACATAGACACACAAGTTTCTCCCCAAGAAAAGGACTGGTGTTTTGTCCAGATGAGCTGCTGTGCTGGAAGTTTGAGGGGACGTGATTGGCCCAGAGAATATGAGGTTTCATACAATACTGGATGGTACTTGTTGTAATAATGGGTTCTGGAGAGGAGGGCCATAGAACTGCCAACAGTTGCTACGGATCCTTTCAGTCTGAGGACCCCGGGCACTGCCAGCTCTGTCACCATGGAGGGGACACCCCTCGGGATTATCCCTGGAGAAAAAGTGTGGAGGACATGAACTTGGGCCCACGTCCTCCCCCGGCTCCAGTCTCTGGCCCTGCCTCTCACACCGACCGCATTTCTTCCACAGCCGGTCGTACTCACATCCTCTGGGGCCTCACGCCCGGCTAGACGCCTTCCATGTTAGCGGAGAGCTGCCTCGGAATGGCACTCCTCCAACAACAGAGGCGGTTTAGTGAGGGCAGGGGACAGCCTCTGAGCCTACGGGAGGGAACGGGGTGGTGGAATTCAGGGCACTCTGAGGGCAGAGGGCTCCCCCGCCCCCCGCCGTGCCTTCCGACCAAGCCACGTGGATATTGCCCATGTGCCTTCTTTGCTTCAGATTAGACCGCATTTGGTCAGAGCTAAAACCCATTCCCTGGCCTCTCTGATGGAGTAATGCTTCCATGCCAGTCCAGAACTCTGGATATCGCAAAAAGTAATTAATGCACCAGTTCAGGTGTTTTCCAACAGCGGAAGGAGTTAGAAACAGGTGGTGAACTCGCCAGAATGGGAACGCAGGGGAAAGGGGGCCTAGAGGCCTGGACGGCCTATAAACTGAATTCTAATCCCTGGAATCATGGACGTTCACGGCTGCCCACACGTTCCTGAGGCTGCCTATTCTCATTTGGCTGTTTTAGCGCCAATACCAAGGATTGTGTGTGGCGGCCAGCCTTTCCCCGACACCTCTGCCTTGGGTCTCAACCAGACCAAGTGAGTGAGAATGAGGGGAGGGGGGCCAAGGGACATCATTTTGGGAGTTCAGTAAATAAAACTGAAAGCTTACTGGTTTGTTTTCTACACTAGACAGGTCAGTATTTTCTACCTACAGGTTCCTCCTTCCCCTTATCTGAGCCGTTATCTCATTCTGGGCTGTTCCCCCTCTACCCCACCCTACACCCCAGTGGAGTACAATCCAACCTGTCCCGAGAGGCCCATTAAAGCCCTAAATGCAGCCAGGGTTTCTCTTTCTTTTACCCCATTCGTTCTTTCTCTACACAAATATTTATTGAACACCCACTATATGGCAGGTCCTGTTCTAGGCACTAGAAATATGGTCAAGAGAGAATCCCTTCTGTGTGGAGTTTACATTCTGGGAAGGGAAAGCGTCAATAAGGAAATAAGTGAATATATACTAGTATGTATACTATATCAGGAGAAATCTAGAACAGAGATTGGGAGGCTGGAAGGACGGTTTTCCTGGTCTCTTAATTGGCACTTAGGATATACCATTACTTAACCTGTTTCCGGGTTGCCTCTTCAGCTAGATACCCTATGTTCAAGAAAGACAGGAGCTGTTTTTGGGCTTCTGTGAGTGAGCACAGGGCTTTGCACTCAGTAGATGTTCAGCCAATTCTGTTCAATGAAAGAATTTATATAAAGCAGCTGATTCCTATTTTCGAACCTTAGCACAAGTCAGGATAGGAATGGATCTCGGTGGAGTCACGTGCGGTGAGTCATTCATGCTGCATGGATGCAATGAAGGCAGCATGTTCCTACCTCCTGGGCTCTGAGTGCGGCACTGACGATCGCCAGTGAATTAGCCAAACATGATTCCTGCCCTCATGGTGTGTACGTTTTGGTGAAAGACAGCCAAAAGATAAACAGGAAATAATTTCAATGTGTGACCATTTCTTTGAAGGGGAACAGGCTGGGAGATGAGAAGAGCAACAGCAAGGAGGTCGGGGAAGGTGGTTCCAAGAAGCTGAGGGATGACAAGGAGCCAGCCAGGCAGAGAGCAGGGACAGTGAGAGCGAGGCTCCTGGTGGAGGGGACAGCCCAGGCAAAGGCCTGAAGTGGGAATGTGCTGAGTGTGCTCTAGGAAATGGGTGAGCGCAGAATGAGGCTGGGAGAGGGGCAGGGGCCAGCATCCACAGGCCCTCGTGGCACACTGCAAAGCGTGGGTTTTATTCTAAGTGCCATGGGAAGCCATAGAAGCAGGAGAGAACCTGAGATTTATATGTGAAGAAAATTACTCTAATAAGATACCTGCAGAATCAGGGTGACCGTATGTTACAGTCTGTCGGGGACAATGTCATTTTATGTGGATTGCCCCAGCATGTTATTAATAGCACCCCGTTTCATTCTCCAAAGTGTTGCAGATTAAAAAAAAAATTATATGGCCCTCCTCTCCAGAACCCATTATTACAACAAGTACCATCCAGTATTGTATGAAACCTCATATTCTCTGGGCCAATCACGTCCCCTCAAACCAAACATTCACAGCAGGAGATACAAAATCTTCTATAGTGTCAAGTGAAGCCTGTCCTCCAGCCACATAATTATAACAAGGCCCTACTGTATTCTGGTTTTTTTATAAGAAAGGAAGAAAAGAAAATTTTATAAACGTCTCTCTGATGTAGTCCATGTTTCATAGCTGCTGCACAGGGAAAACTTTTCCACGGATCGAATCTAAAAATTTTCACGGCTCAGCTGGAGTCTGTCCTCACTTGATATGGACAAACAGGGTCAGTCACTGCTCTCTGTACTGAGATACTGAGAGTCCTGTTCTCGAAGAAGCCTGCCAAAGTCACCTCCGAGGAGCTCCAGGTTACATAACCACTGTTTCTCTAACCTCTCCTCTCAGGTCTTATTTTTCAAATGTTCAGTCATCCTTGTGACTCCTCTGTTTATCCTCGCCAAGCTCTTCACACTGACACAGTACTTCTAAAGTTATATTCCAGAAGCACTCTGCTATTTCCCCTACCAAATCTTTCCAGAAGCTTCAGATCTGCTCTCCTCCACATCTAAGCCATGGACTGGGAAACTGGAACCAATCCGGCCATACCACGCTGGCCCTCCTGTCTTGCTTTCACCTGTCCTCCTTGGACCAGACCACCTAAAGAGAGGATTAAGGATAATCTTACCGTGTCTGGTTTATAAAGGCATGCATGTGTGGCAACCTCCGCTGGCTTGGATTATGCCTCCCTTCTCATATTCCATCCTAGAACCACAGACTGTCAGGGTAGAGGCAACCTTAGCAACACTCTTTTCATTTATCAGATTTATTTAAGGCTGATCTAATAAGGAGCCCACAGAAGGGCTGGAACTCCTCCTGGACTGGAGCTCTGCCCTCTGCTTTGCCATCCCTCCACTGTTAGAAGGAAATGTCAATGCCCTCTGATTGTTTTCTATTGCCCTGTGTGTATACATGTCTTTTCCTGTCTTCCTCCTTGACCTTATTTTGCTTCTTGAGGGCAGAAAATATATTTAATAGGCCTTTGTATTCTTCACAACATAGTATCTTCTGGGTGGCCAGGACTTACAGATACTTGCTGTCCAAGGCATGCATGGATTCTTAAGGTTCCTCCTCGCTTTTTATGATACAGTTGAACAAGAGTAACGGTATCAGCCTTTCAGGGGGCACAGGCTCTGGGCATAGACCCAGGTCCAAATCCAGGAACTGCCACTAGTTTAAGAGTTACCAGTTAACTGACCATGGGAAAGATAATTCCATCTTTCTTCATCAGAAAAAAGGGCCTACAAGCAGCACACAGCAGGGCCTCAGCACACATGTTCTTCCCTGAGCACCACTTTCCCCCCCTCTCCTGCTTTGCTTCGTTGATACAAGCTCCCATTTTCTCTAAGTTAAGCTTTGACAAAAGGAGGGAAATCCAACCGCAACGGTACTATTACTAGAGATGCTACATTTTTTTCCCACCCTGGACTACTTAAAAATCCTCCTCAGATAAGAGATAAAACTACGCTGTCACTTAGATCCTTCTGGAAATTTTTTAAAGTGCTGAGAACACCAAAATGGGGGAGGGGGGGATTCCTGAGGTTATTTGTGACCTAAGTAGGAGTTAGGAAAGTATTTAAATTTAGAGCGAGCTCTAAGAAAAGCCTCCTGATGAGGTGTGAGCCAATGGAAAACTGCACAGGGAAAATTAATAGGAAAGGCAGTATGCGGGCTAATACTGCAGCAGAAATAAAGGGGTGAAGCAATCCCAGGGCCTTGACTGTGTCTTCCTCTTAGGATTTATAAACCGAGCGCAGCCCAACAGTGCTTCTGACGCCCAGGACTGATACCATACTGACATCTTGTGGCTACAAGTATCATGACACATAGGTGGCCCCAAAGCAAAATGGACCTGCATATTCATATTACTACCATCTGTCAATTTTGCAGCATTTAAAAAACTTCCAATGTTTTCTCAAGCGCAAGCTCACTGTTTTCACACCATGGAAACAGAAGTGAGGGAAGGTAGCCGCTGCTGTATCAAGGAACACGTATGCTGGAGACATTGGCATTTGGGCTCCGACTGTGTCAGTGCTGGTATTTCTAATAAATGTCACTGTTTTCAAGCACGTGCAACTCTTGGCTGAGCATTTCTTCTTATCTGGCACCTGAGGTTTCGGGTAGGAGAGTTACTGAAACTTATTGGTTGTTTTAAAAGTGAAATGAAAACGGCAGCTGGAGCTTTCAAATACCAGCCATCCTCCCCCTACCTCCCCACCCCCCACTCCCACCTCCACCTCCATGAGGTCTAAGAGAGGAAGGAAGGAATAACCTGGTTCTTTGGAATTTCAAAATTAAATTTCTCTTCGCAACCATACCCAAGGAGCAACCTGGTCATGGATGTATGCCAGAATTCCTCCAGCTTACAGAATCCCACGTGGTACTGAGTGTCTAGCTGCATTCAAAGCTCTCAGAGGGCACATGGCCCAGGAGGAGGCAGACATGGGTCCTGGTACCAGAAAGCAAAGGAGAAACGGAGAGAGGCCAACATGGGTCAGGAGAGCTCTGGGAGACACAGGAAAGGCTTCTGTGCAGCGCTTATCTTTTAGGATGAGAGTTTGGGGCAAATAAAGATGGGCACGAAGGCATTCACAGCAGAGTGGCTAAAGTCACGGGCCTTGGGAATCAGATGCAACAGGACTCAATTCCTAGGCCCATTTCTTCCTAACTATATATCTGAGCATGTTCCCCAAGCCCTCAAAACCTTGTTCTCCGCATCTGAAAAGCAGGGACGCTACTTCCTTCCATACTGTAGTTCTGAGGCGTGAATGACATGCAGAGTGATGGTTCAGCACACACTAAGGACCCACAAATGATAATGATCATTGTTAGCAACTGGAGAGAGCTGCAGGTGCAGGGAGGTGGACACAAAGGCAGGAGTGAGCACGGTGGGTGCATGACGGTCAAGGACATGAGTGGGGGGGCAGGGCGAGGGTGGGGGACGGAGGTCACCGGGCACAGGGCTGAAGCATCTGACCGGCTCTTGTCTCCTCTGTGCTCCCCAAGTGTCGCCTGACTCTTCATCACCTAGCTTTTTCATCTCTGTATTCTCTGTCCCCAGAGGTTGTTTCGGCTTCTTGAGGGCACGGACCACATGTCACAATGCACCCAGCAGAGGGCTGCATGCACGGTGGACGCTCAAGGAGCATTTGGCCTAAAGCCTCACTGGGCTGGGTCACTTTGGGCAAATGAATCCATCTCGTTTGGTCACAGTTTCCCCACCAGTAAAATATGAGTAAAGAACAATACCTGCCTCCTTTGGTTGCTGTGAAGATTGAGATAATGAAGTGATGTGACAGGAGACAGACTCGAAAAAGGACAGCTGCTATCTGAGCCACACCTGCTCGCTGTTACTTCCTAAGGAATCCAGTCCCAAAGACCCTTAGGATCAACTGGGGACGATGGCACAGTATCTCCACACAAATATTTTGTAAGGGATTTGTTAAGAAAATTGGGTTATCATCTTATCCTCAGCATTACGTAACTTCTCGGTTCTTAAGCACAGCTCCAGAAACACACCACAGCAGCACTGCCCTTAACTGCTTTTCCAGACTAAACCTTCGCAAATTTCCACCAGAAGAATGTAGTCGGCACCACCTCATGCCAACTAGCCTAACAAATGGGTAAATTATGTTGCAGTAAGATCATCTAGCCCCCAAATCTTTTCCTAACAAGGTTCTAACGATAAATAGGGCAGAAAATTATCTTCTTTTAAACAATAACACTTTTTTTGTCTGTAATAAAAAATGATATGACTGTAGACAAAGTAGGAAATGTAGAAAATGATAAAAAATAAAAGTTACCCATAATCAACTATCAGAACACAGTTCCACTTGTGCCTTTTGCTGCATTTCCTTCTAGTTTTCCTTGCATATATGTATTTTTTTTTAAGATTTATTTATTTACTTGAGAGAGAGAGCAAGCTAGCGCATGGGGGAGGGACAGAGGGAGCAAGAGAATCTCAAGCAGGCTCCGCACTGAGCGTGGAGCCCGACACGGGATTCAGTCTCACAATCCTGAGATCATGACCCAAGCCGAAATCAAGAGTCAGATGCTTAACCGACTGAGCCACCCAGGTGCCCCTTGCATATATATTCTTTAATATGGGGTCAATCTGATCTTTCCACATATTATAACCTAAAGATTTTGCTTAATATTTAACTTCATAAAAAAAAATTACTGAGCACCCATTTAGTACATAAAGCTGAGCTCAACACTAAGAGGTATTCTAATACATGTGAGATGAATTCCATGTCCTCCAGAAGCCTGGGCTTTAGCTGAGGACACATGACGACACACAGGAAAAATAAATAATGGTCTACAGTAATGACTGCAGGAAAGAGTAGTAGAAATAAAAAAGTCTGTAAGGGGCTCGAACCAAGATGAGCTTACCATGGCCTAGCATGGTCTTGAGAGGGTTTCATGAAGGAAGACCTGAGTCCAATCATGAAGCACTACCATTTCACAGATAATTTGGAATTGCTAATGAGTCTACTAATTTACTCCCCTTTTCCCAAAATGCAGATGATAGTTTCACTGAAGTCATTCCCATTGCTATGCCTTTGCTATAATGGACAAAACTGAGCTCCTGCAAAAGCTGTTTCTTAAAACACCATAAATTCAAAGCAATTTTTATTTTTTAAATTTTTTATTTAAACTCAATTTAATTCATCACAGCAATTTTTAAATTATGTTTTTATTCCTGAGGAAAATCAGACCTTCACATGGAAATCAAGAAGTTACCTGAAGAATTAGAAGTGAATTTTGAAATTATTCTGAAATTCCAGATTCCCGGTGTCTAAATAATACCCGATGCGAGAGATCACGTATGCAACATTAGCAAGAATAAAATCTGTTAGGTAGACACAACCCTATTCCACGTAGGATTTTCAAGTTTGGAACCGCTTATCAACCAAACTGAACTCCTGGGGAGAGATTTTAATGATTAGCCTGTCTTCAACCACTCATTCATTCAGAAAATACTGGTAAGTATTTGGTGGTGTCTGTTCATAAGTCCAGCCCAGGGCTAGGTGCTGGAGACACAAAGGTGAAGGGAACCAGATGGACAATGTTCCTGTCCTCCTGGAGCAGACAGTTGAGTAGAAGAGGGGCTGACGAGCGAACAGACAATTACAACCCCATGTGATAAATGCAAGGCTACAGAACCCAAATGCTGTTTGTAAATGCTAGGTAAGGAATGAGCACCTAGAAGACGCACTATATTAACACAGGCTTGGAAAATTAGGAAAGGCTTCTCAGAAGGGATGTTATTTAAGTTGAAGGACGAAGAGCAAATAGGTGGGGAAGCCAAAGCAGTATCCGGGAAGAGGGGTTAGCATGTGAGAAGTTCTAGAGTAGGGAAGAACCATGGCGAAATTGTGGGGAAGAGCCACTCAGAATGGTGGGGTCAGAGTGTGGCAAAGGGAGGATTCTGATGAGAGATGTGGCTGGAGCGGAAGACGTACGTACACATGGACATCCGTCTGTATGTATATGTGCATATAGACACACGCACACTCGTTTAGACCTCAAAACAACCCTCTCATGATTAGCCTCATTTTACAGATGAGGAAACTGAGGCACAACAGAGTACTACGTGATGATAAACAACGAGTAGCCAAAGGATCCTGAAGAGGAAAGGGACACGAGGGATGCTGCATCGTTGGAAAAATACTGTCAATGCTTTGGAGAGGTGCAGAGTGGAGGTCAGGGAGGCCTGTTAGGGAGTGGGGATGAAACCTTTACCAAGCTTCCCGGAGAGATGAAGGGCCCATGTTCTTTCACCTGACATTTAAGGCCCTGAGCTTCCACACTAAGAAACTCTATGATAGATAAAACAGAACCTTCGTCCTCAGGGATTTATAATCTACAGAGCTACGTGCACATCGGGGCACCAGGAGCAATCTGTGGCCCTTGGTGTAGATTCTACAGTCCAACTGAATAACAGGTTGTGGTTCCTTCTTAAGAAGGCCAAGCTTCTGCCAGGAAAAGGAAGTAAAGGCCGCAGGCTGGGTGATGCTAGCTACAGTCTCAGTACTTCTCCGGGTCTGACACCCTGTGGTGAAGGGCCACCCCCTCACACCTTCCTTTAGCTGCACCGGGCTGACCTAGTCTCCCAGCAACAGTGTTCCCACGGCGCTGCAACCGTCCAGGGCTATTCTTGGCTCAACTCCACTCCTGACCTCTTGGGATTTAGCTACTCTGTCCCCTCATTGCTGAAAAAAATGCCATTTACAAGTGATACCTTTCTCTAGACACTTACTCCCATTGTTCACATTAATCCGGCAACCTCTTATCCCCATTTCCTCATAGCTTTGAGTAAGGAGGAGAAACAAAATGAAAATAAAACTCAGAAGTGTATCTAACAGGCTCCACACAGCAACAACATATCCTAACACCACTTACGACAACCACGGGTGAGGATACGCTTGTCCTCATAAAACGGACGACAAAACCGGAAGAGGTAAAGTGCCCTGCTGTCGTTCACATGGTTGATGAGGGCAAAAGGATATTCAAGCCCCATTCTGAGTCCAAGTCCACACTCAGATTCATTCTACTATATCATTTAATTATTCAAAAGGAAAAACACGTCATTTGAAAATCTACTAACTCTGGCAAGTTGGAAGATACTGTTTGCTAGAGAAGATTGGTCGAGAGCCCAATCCGGGGTTTAAGATTCTACTTTGAAATCATACCCTCAACTCCTAAACTGTCATTTCCGGTGTGGTGGTGTATTTAGTCTTGTATGGTATGGCCCTCACACCACAAGATGCTGGACTTATGTGAAATGGAAAGTTTTCTGGCCAAGCCTCTGAAACCCTTAATTCTAGACCAGCCTTCCCTAGTGGCTACAGGCTCATGAGAGGCGGGGTGGGGCTGGGGTACTCTCGCCAAATGCACACTGTTACTATTCCGAGCTTTGGCACCAAACTTCACATGGGTCTGGTAAGACAGGGTGGGTTATATGTCAGTGACTCATGAGTAGAGTGATCATGTAATTTATTGTCCAAACCACTGGGACACCTCTGAGAGTGAAAGGGGACACTATTAATAATCACGCCAGGACAAATGTGTAAACCAGGTCGGGCCAGGGCAAAGCAGGACTTACGGTCACTCTGGTCATGAGGAGCTCTTCTACCTCTAGCTTAAGGTACAGATTACAGCCCACCTAGAGGCTTTGTTGGGTCTGGTCCCAAGCTTGCAACTGCATCCTGTTGCTAATAGCAACAAGTGGCTTCTAAAGATGAAGCGAAGGAAGAATGCTCCAAGGGAGAGATAACTACAAAATGCATTCTTCTCTGAAGTGCAGAGCTAGCCTAAACCACCTGCCCTAAGCCTTAGAGCCGGGTGGACTGTAGTGCAGGCAGTTTTTCTCACTACATCTAGGCCTAGGGCCAAGAGAGTATCTTCCCCCAGAGAGGGATACGAAAGTAGGAGACTGGAGTCCTGACACAGACACTTCTAACCTTGAGGGCACCAAACCAACAGTGCATGGCACTCGTGGTCCAGTAAGAGTCCTGATTTGGAGCCTATATCAGCTCCTTTTCCCCTCCGAGACTGGAATGCCCCCAACACGTGCACGAGATGTACGCTGAATAAGGTATCCCTCTAGAATGTACCGGTCATGAGAAGTTCTCATTGTAGGGGGACCTGACCGACAGCGCCGGTATCATTAGTTAATGATTGCCAGCACCATGCAAATGCCATTTTTTCCCAAGCATAAATAAACATAAATGGCCTTTATCATTTGTCTTTTTGTAAAAAGAATAATTCTCAAGGAGACTGGCCAGCAGTTAAAGACCCAATATCCTGCCCCTAACATAGCACTCTATACCTAGTAGTCACTTAACTAAATGTTCCCTCAACTCAATAGAACCCAAGTAAGTATTTTTCAAATGACCAGCCTTGGAAATGGGAACAAGCGGCTCCTTAATGCTGACTGGTTAAAAAGTGATGCCTACAGAGTGGCTGAGGTCGCAAGACTTACTATCTACCCCTTACCTTGGTTTTCCACTGCATCAGGTCAGAAACTGATTTGATTTGCTGCCCCAAGTGGGCTTCACACCTTCCCCCCATATTTGCCAGTGTGTCTTTTTCCATTACGTATGTTTAAAAACAGACTCTTTAATTTATGAGCATTTAGGGCTGGTCAAAGACTCCAAGCCCCAGGCTCAGCACAGACTCAGGCCCCTAAATGGTAACAGCTGAGTGGGCGCATGTGCGTGTGTGCATACGCGTGTGTGTGCGTGCCTGAGCATGCATGTTCGTGTGTGGCAGGGGGTGGCGTGATGGCCCTGTCTCCTGTCCCTGGAGAAGCAGTCTGAATAGACAGGCCTACTGACCCCATCCTCATGCCTGTCTCAGGGGCTGCTCCAAATAGGGTTCATTGAGAGGGTAGCATTGCTTCTGTGGTAAAGAAGAAAAGCATCTTTCTTTGTGTCGATGTCAGCAGAAAAGAGGTTCCTAAACGCCCGTCTCCAGACTGGTTCTGCTCTCTAGCAAGAGATAAAACGTTTTAAGGACAGTCCTTTACTTGCAGGTCATATTCTGTTTAGGTTATAAAAATATCCTGACTTTTGTGAAATGATGCTGACAATAGACGGCATAATTTTTTCAAGTTTTTAATTGGCAAAGTGAAAAGTTAGCACTGGTACGTTGATAAAAGTTTTTTTTGGTAAAATTTTACTGGCCCGTGAAATGCAAAAGTGTGGGAAACACTGCCTCTGACTCCAGGCCAGGGCTCCTGGAGAACAGGGAAAGGGCAGGGCACCTGGCTGGCTCAGCACACGGCTCTTGATCTCGGGGCTGTGAGTTCAAGCCCCACGTTAGGTGTAGAGATGGCTTAAATAAGTAAACTTAAAAAAAAAAAAAAAAGAACAGTGAAGTGGTAATGGGGATTGAGGGGGTGGGGAGAGAACACTCTCCCCTCAGAACTTCCATTCGGGGCAACATAAACCATACACCATAAAGGGGAAGGCAGGATGTCTTAACCCCTACTCCACAACAGGCTCGGCTCTGTACTTACATTATCCCAGTTAATCCTCATAACTACTCGGCAAAGCAGATACTGCATATTCCATTTTACAGCTCAGGACTTAAATAGGGGCCATTGATGCAAATGACTTATCCAAGGTAATGCCACGTAATTGATGGGAGGCTGGGATTCAGCACCAATGCCTGTCTACTTTCCCTACATTATGGGGTGCAAAGCAGGAAGGCAGGGTTGTCAGACCTTGATTGAACAAGCACAATAAAGCTTCCAGATTAATCTCTGAGTGGGGGGGGGGAGCCTATTGCATTATAAAATCCAGATGATTGCAAAGACATTACAATGGAATTTTGTTTACTCTCTGTATTTGCCAGTTTATTTGAAAATTTGATCTCTGGAACTGCAAAGGCCCTGGCTGGAAATGGCCTTCATCAAAACAGGCCCAAGTTCAATACGAAACAACAACCTAATGTCAGATGTTACTCTGCAAAGTAACATTTTTCAGCCAAATCTAAATTACCCACGTAGTCGCCATCCCTTTTTTCTTAAAACCTTTGGGTATTTCATTGCTTGCTGCCTTCTCCAAAATAATAAGCGAGGGTAGACTCAAATGATTGTTCCTTAAAACTATTAGAGTTTAAGTGGAAGGATTTTGAAAAATATGAGGACCAAAGAGTTCACTCGAATATTATCTGTAGATTTAATTTAACCATGTGTTTGCTATTTCCAAAATGGTACAAATCACACTACGGCTGTATCCTTAAGGTTCATATAGCATTTGGTATTAGTGTAATAGCATCAGTGCATCTAATTGTGGTCACAAATAATGATAGGATTTGGCATCTCACTTGGAAAATCTCCTATGCCTTAACAACTCTATCAAATGTTGGTGAATAACACCAGGCATTCATTCATACAACAAATATGTAGTGTCTATTAAATGCCAGCCATCTTTCAGGATGACAGGATACAGAAAAGGGAATTAAAAATACAGACAAAAATCCATGCCGTTATGGACTTTTTGTTCTAGTAGGGAGGAGAGTGATGACAAAGTGAAAACTGTACTGCTTGAAAATAAAATGGAAAATTTTAATTAAAACAAGAATTTTCACTTCTGACAGTTTTCATGGTATAGAGAAAACCCATATGAGTTGCTTAAATTTATTTATTTTTTTAGGTTTATTTATTTAAGTAATCTCCACATTCAGTATGGGGCTCAGACTCACAACACCCAGATCAAGAGTCACATGACCTTCTGACTGAGCCAGCCAGGCGTCCCTCAAATTTCATTTCTTCATAGTAAGAGAAAAATTATTTTGCAAAGGATTTAAAACAATATACCTAAGTTGAAGCAAAATCATGTAGACATCTTCTGTTAATATCCATGTTCCTGAAATACCCTCCTTGCATTTTTTCACTTGTAGGGGTTGGAGTGATTTGAGGGACTTAGCTGGATCCTTTTAGAGAGAGGATGGCCCCAGAGAGGAAAACAGTTCCCAGCATAGGACTCTCTCTTGAGATGTCTTGTCAAGCCAAAGTTACTTCGTACAGTGCCAACCACTCTTCTTTATGCTGGACTGTTAATATGGCAATGTTTTATTCAGAACACTTTGGCAGAAACTTATGAAATATTCCTTTTTCAAAAGATTTATTTATTTATTTTTAGAGAGAAAGAGAGTGCGTGAGAGTGGGAGGAGGGGCAGAGGCAAAGAATCCTCAGACAGACTCCCCGCTGAGCACACAGCCCAACGAGGGGCTCGATCCCATGAGATCATGACCTGAGCCAAAACCAAGAGTCAGATGCCCAACTGACTGAGCCACCCAGGCGTCCCAGAAACTTATGAAATATTCTAAGAATGAAGGCACGAGAGTGATGATGAGGTAATGCAATCAAGAGTGAGCGTCTGATACACGACACTCCTTTTGTTGTTAGGAATTGCTAACAGATGAAAAGTCAGTCCTCTAAAGATCCCCTCTAAAATCATCACCTATCAGGTACATACAACAGAGCATACTGGGATCCTCTGGGAAGTTAGTACAAAGGCAGCTGCTAACTTTCATTATCCCAAGCAGACGACTGGTAGATAAAAAAAGGCTGCAGACCATGGTAACACCTAGGCAGAGAGTGTAAGGCTACAGGGGGGAAATCCATGAAATTCCATGATAATGACTTACTACATGAAATGAAGACCGTTTTTAAAATTTGAGGCAACTGAGACATAAAAAAATTATTTTTCATTTTGTGTCCAGATCTTTCCTTACATTTTACAAGCTAATTGTGAAAAAGCTTAAAAAACAGAAAGCCAGGTCACTTTTATTATTTTCATTTGAAGTAATCAGAACCAAGTTTGCTGGCAAGGTGAAGAATTATGTTTACCCAAGTACTGACTGGAGTTCACTTTTAAGTGGTGAGCAGATCACAAAAACCAGTTGGAAGAGTCATTCTAAGTAAAGCACATGTTCCTTGAAAGTCGGGCAATGGCGGTGCGACAGAGCTCTTCCTGGTGGACGCGCCGACCTCAGGTTCTATCTAGTTTAAAGCACCTTTACTTTCAACTGACAAACAGCAAGACAACAACACAGCTTGACTACATTACAACAGAATGTAAAAGCATGAGATTCAGAGAACATGGACAAGGACTCTGTGCGTTTTGCATCTCTAGATTCGGATCTGAGCAAACCAGAAGGAACAAGAGCCCTTTGAGCGGTTGGTGCAGGGTGGAGAATGTTTTTAAAGAACTGAAGAGGAGTGTTCAGTTTAAATATACATATGTAGAATGCAGCCTCAGCCCTGACTGTCGTGCGGCGGAAATTTTACAGGCTTGTGGAAGGCAGGCATGGAGTACAAACAAATCAATGCAGACAGGAGTAAGAGATAAACAGTTTTAAATGTCTTGTACAACTAGGATGTTTCTGCAGCCGGCTTCACTGCCAAAAGGAGAGACTTGGAAAATTTCAGTCTGGCTATTGCAGTTACAGGGCTTTATGGCACCACACAAGATATAGCGGTGCCTTCCTGAGAAAAGCAATGATGCAGGTAAATCTCCAAGGAGAATGGACTTGTTACGGACAACGCCACCTAAGGAGGACAATGCTATTACTAGCAAGTTCTGGCTTTCATTCTTTTTGGAAGGGAGTAAAGAAGGTCTTGTAAATTTCACATTATCTATTTGTCAGTTTGAGACCTGCACTGCTAAAAAAAAGTACATGAGTTACTATGAACCTTTCTGCTATTTATAATGTAAAGTACAGGTCGTCAGTTACCATCTTGACTTTAAAATAGTTTTTATTTATCTTTGTGCTGGTTTAAAACTTAAACTTTAAATAATGTCTCCCTCTCTTTTGGTTTAGGGGGAGAAGAGAATAAAACTTTTGATTTCTATTTTGGTCCTGACCAAAAGTATTTCATAAATATTTACTAAGAAGATTGTCAAGTCTGACCTAAACTGCTCGCATGATGAAGATACGAACCTTCAGATGAATATATTAATATATTCAGTCATACCAAGAAGGGCAAGTTATCTTTAAAAGTGACCAGAGTTCACTGGCACCTCTTTTTTTTTTTTTTTTAAGACTTACGTATTTGAGAGAGAGAGAGAGCACGAGCAGAAGGGGCAGACAGAGAATCTCAAGCAGACTCCAAACTGAGCACAGAGCCTGATGAGGGACTCGATCCCAGGACCCTGAGATCACAACCTGACCTGAAACCGAGAGTCGGATGCTCAACCGACTGCACCACCCAGGCGCCCCAGACTGGCACCTCTTTAATTAACCAAGGTACCTCTTCTCGGCAGAGCCTGGTTGCTATATGTGAAGTGTACTTATATCTACCAAGTCCATAAACATCTCCTAAAATTCCTCCAATGGGTAAGGTGTAGAGCCTTCGAGAGCTATAAAGACACCTATCCCAGGTCCACCTTCCTTCCTATCCTTTCTCTATTGATGGCAACCTCATTCATTAGATCCTGAACAAGAAGTCAGTCACACTTTCTGAAGAAGAGTCTTCAGAAGCTGAAATGGGCAAGAGGGAAGGATCCTGGCAATGGCCTTCTCTGTCTGTATGACCACACGCAGAGTAAAAGTTCACCGAAGGCAAATACTGGCAGGCAGGGAGGATAGATGGGGAGTGGATGATGGGCAGGAGAACAAGAAGGCATTTTGTAGGAAGATACCTCCCCCATACCCCACCCCTCAAGCCCTGACAGCTTCTACGGATGGGAAGCAGAGAGCAGGATGAATAGCGACCCAGTGAGATCTTACCCTGTTCACAAGCGCTGCACTGTAGAGTCGGCCATTTGTATGCGTATGTTTGTGTAAGTGTAATTTTTTCATTTAGAAACTGGGCTTCTTTTCTGTGATAAAGATCTTCTGGGGAGAGGCAGGATTCTTAGCTTTCTCACATGGGGGAACTTTCAGGGGGAGAATGAGGATGTTCTTCTGCATGTGGGCAGCTTTGCTTTTCCACAAACACTTAGCAGTGTCTCACATATCCAGGAGGGAAGACTGGGAGCTGGTTCACTAACTCTTCTTTACAAGTATCTAAAAGTAAATTCTGGGTTTGGCCTATGTAAAATTTTATCCTGAATTGGTAAAAATAAAATATGGGCAACATCTCATTTACAGCGTGATCCTGCCCCTTGCTTACACATTTACCGTCGCCTTTCCCTCTTCTTTAACCTGAAATCTCTGGAAGAATCAATACAGAGTCTCCACATTGTGGACAGAAACCAAAGCAAGCAAGCACATCCTTTGAGAGAACTAGACAAGAACGAAATACATAGGACTGCAATTTGAAAATTAAAAAAAAAAAAAAAAGTTATGGGACATTCTTTGTAAGAACCACAGAAAATAAATACATAAGTTTGGGAACTGATGAAAGAGAAAGAAAAAATGAAGTTCTGCGGTGCCCTTCCAAAAGCATGCTCTGCTTTGGTGTGTTTTCCTTTGCTCGTGTGAGCGACAGCTGGAGAGAGTCTGAC
Organism: Neomonachus schauinslandi; assembly: GCF_002201575.2. Classification (NCBI taxonomy): domain Eukaryota; kingdom Metazoa; phylum Chordata; class Mammalia; order Carnivora; family Phocidae; genus Neomonachus; species Neomonachus schauinslandi. The sequence continues at coordinate 58,317,817 of NC_058414.1, forward strand.
CCACTACCTCATTCACTGATCGTGTTTCCTCTTCTGTTTGTGATAACTGAAACCTAATCTTCACTTTAACGAGAATCTGTCTGATATGTTTAGAATATGAGGTAAGGCTATCCCTGAAGCAACATAGCTGTCCCTATGCTTCATGCATTTCAAGCTACGTCTAAGAGCCAACGCAAGGAGTTGGAAGGCTAAACACTTGAGCTTGGATAATTCTGATCAAGCAGAGACTCCATGATCTGGCAAGTGTCATTACCAGGTAAGGAGGTAGCATTATCACAATGGGTCTGTTCTTTGACTATCTGCAACCCAAACACACGTCCTTACTATGTCTCATCCCACCCCATGCCTGGCACCTCTCGTCATCTCCCCACCTGATGCCAAGCATCCTAAGACATGGGTGTGTGCTCAGCATTTCTTTTGGTCCTTTACTTGTCCACCTTTATTTTCTACAGACGTGACTATAGCACCTTTCAAGTTGAATTTAGCCCAGGACCTACCTAATGTGGGTTATATTACAGTCACTTGAGCACACTAGATGATGAGCTTCTAGCTCACCTGCTTCATCTTTACCCCCAGAACATAGGAAAGTACTTGGCACGTAGTTGATAAAATGTGGACTGAGATGAAAATAAGGAGACTGCTCAGACATTTACTGAACTGCTATTACGGGATCAAAAGTTCACGAAAGTGAAAGCATTTCCAAAGAGTTGAAGAGGAAGACTCTGGATTTGGAGCCTGCTGTGTGGTGTGGAATAAAAACTTGAGACTGGCAAAATGGTGGACAGCGGGAAGAGGGCTGGTGATGGCAGCAGATGCTGGGGCAGAGGAGGAGCTCTGATTATTTCCAAGACACCCCAGGACCCAGAACTGGCTTGGCGTTGGTGACAATGGGGCGGCACACATAAGCCTCTCCAGGCACTCGCAAAGTTATCTGGGGAGCAGAAGCCCTGGAAAAAAAGAGGACATCCTACTAATGAGCATCGAGGGTTTGGAACACTGAGATTGGGAGAAGTACTATAATGTGACCACAGGCACCACCTGCCTTTCCCCCACCCCATGAAGTCAGGAATACACCAGCTACATGGTTAATGCTGTCCTGAGGGCTTGACAGAATTCGTTCAATTTACCTCTCTCCTTCCTGATATTGAAATCGCCTTGATTTCTGAATCTATAATTATGGCCCTCTACAGGGACTTTTAATTTTCTTTTTTAAATCAGCTAGTCCTGATGCATAACAAATACCAATATCTCTCCCACTATAAAAGGATTCTCTTTCACCTGACTTTCTGAAATAAAACATAACAATATAAATTTCATATTGGTTTGTGTTCTACAGCTTCAAGGCAAAACACAAACCAACAAACCACACACGCAGTCGAAGTTGATACAGATCTTTTTTAAATGACTGATTCCATGAACTGAGAAACGATAATTCTGTTTTTACTAAAAAATGTCTAAAGCCAAGTCCACCCCCAGGGCAATGTTGACGAGTTCTCCTCTGGGTTAAGGGGGGATTTTGCTCCCTTCAGCCAAGACCTTTGCACACAGGGGTCCCAATTGCCTTTAAAACAAACAGCAGGGGACAGAACATTTTGAAGCACAAAGAAATACTTTCAGTTTCTTTTGTGACCAAGTAAGTATATCTCCCTGCTTGTTATTTTGAATATTAGTAAGCAGCCTTTGAGGGTGGTCAATTACAACTGAAAATTGAATTTGAAAGAAGATAACTAACATATACACAGCAATTTATGATTTATGTAATGTAGCATATAATGTTCACAACATCCTTGTAGGGAAAATATTCTCATTATACCTAATCCTGCCCCATTCCAAAAATGATTTACAAAAGAGACAGACTTCTTGTCTTTAATTCACAGATGAAAAAAATAGAGGTCAAACCTTGAAAGTGATTTGCCTCTGCTCATATACCCAGGTGTGTGGCCAAGTTGGAATTCAAATGCCAGAATCTTTCTAGAACAATACATAAATGACACCATAGCCCCTTTAACAGAAACATGGAACTGGATGAAATATCAAAAGAGAAATTGTCTTTCCCCAACTCACTCAGAAAGGAATTTGTTATTGAATAAAAGGTAAACATGCCATGGTCTCTGCAAACAAAGTATGATTTTTTTACTAGCCTGTGTATTAATGAAATATCATCACAGCCTGTAAGACGGGAACTTGCAACAAGAAGCAGAGAATGTGAAGGCTGAACAATTACTGTCCTCCATAGATAGATTAAAAAAAAAGAGAGAGAGACAGGCCCAATTTATCTGTTAAACAACTGAAAAAGATCAGGGTGGTAGTAATCTCAAGTAAAGTACAAAAATCAGAAAGAAAAAAAGAAACAAGAAATTTAAGAGATTAAAAAGAGCATCATCAAAACTAACTTTTTTAGAAAACATTTTCTGAGAAAATAAACTCTTAAAAGCAAATAAGTCACTCAATTAAGACACAGAGTTCCTCTTCCTAATTGTTGATTCTGTTCCTTATTTTATCTTTGAGAAGGTGGGGATGGGAAGAATAAAGTGGAAGATAAAGTATAGAGACAGAAATTATGACTGGCTGCTTAGATATCGTTAGCATGTGCTCACTAGAGAGTGCACAGAATGACAACAGGTAAGTCAGAAAATATATAATGTGGTACACCAAAGCATTCAAGTGTTGTCCTGAGCAATTCTTGATTTCAATTCTAAAGCCAACAACCGAAACTCTGAGAATAGACCACAGACATGCGCAACAGAAAACACATAAAAATAAAGAAAAAAGGGAAAATTAAAGGTGGTTGTCAAACCTAACATCTTTCACCAGGTGGAGGTGTATTTGTAATGAGTCAGCAAGAAGATCATCTTTTCTTCTAACAATGTAACACTCAAAGTTCAATGGAGTCCCTCTAGCCTCCTTATAAGTAAATGTATGTGAGATGATCACTAAGGACCCTTGCAACTTCACTCAGTAAATTACAATCATTTCTTTGTCTCCATGAATTAGTGTGTAAAAACTGTGGGGGAAAATAAAAAGTAAATCAAACCTTCCCCAAACCAGTCGTTTTAACATGTTGCTCTTTGCCAATAATTACGATTCCATTATGTACTGAAGTCCACCGGGAGAGCAGCCCAGCCCAGAATGAACGCCAGATTAGAGTCCACTTGATAAATATTTATTAACAGGCCACTGACATGGTAACAAACTGAAACAGATATCTAACCTTCTTATGGTTCATATGGTTCTCAGAGACATTCATATTATTCACGAGTATTAGTAACAGAAAGTTCTTTTTGCTCACTCCTCATCTGGTGTCAGAGTCCTGGTTCATTTTTTGGGAACAACCGGGATACAAATGGAAGTGGTACATTAATGCACCCCTTCTCTGCAGGCATCTTTGGACTCAGAGAACATCTTGATAAAGACTCCGTAGCTTACAGACAGCAGAATCATGTCTGGAGGGCATTCTGGCTTCCCTGTGGTATACAAGTGATTCTAGGGCCTGCCTAAGTAGGGGGAAGGAAGGAAAACTGTCTTCCCAGCTTTTCTCCTCCTTTGTTAGACACCTAGAGATCTTTCACTCTGCTTGGGCATTCTGGGGTGTGAGGCTGTGCTCCTGGTGAGGGTAGGGCAGTACAGTCAGGAATAGAGAGAAGCATCTGGAAAGAATATACATAGCTCTATGGAAGACAGGAAACATCCTAGCAGCTCCCGTAACAGATCATCTGCGCCTAAAGAACAAACTCTCTTTAGGTGCAGCAAGAGCCGAGAGACACACACAGCTTCCTTTTGACTCCTATGTGCACAGTTCCGTGGCTCAAGTTACTTTAGGAAATGTCCAGACCTGTGGGACAAGAGCACAGAGCTGAGCAAATCCTTAGCAGGGCACAGAGAAATCAATCTGCTGAGAATTTAATTTGGGTACATGCAGACCTTGTTTAACCTCTGTCTACCTCTGGCTCAAACATAATTATGACTGTAGGAAAAGACAAAGCAGGGAGACCAGATGTACTCAGATACTAACAATTACGTTTTCTTGCCAGTGAACTCTACACTAAGATACAGAAGCTGAGGACTTTAAAGAAAATATCTAAGAGATCTGCTTAGTCAGAAAAAATCAGTGACTTTTATTTTTCAGTTTTCCAGGCAGGACTAATGAAGCCAATTTTAATTTAATTCTCAGGCAGTTCTTTACGGACTGATTTGTGTTGCGTTGCAAGAGCTTCACCACATTCTGACCTCAGTGGAGTTTTATGATTTCTATAAAACGTTGTGAAAATGATTCAGGGAAAGGAGGGGGACACGGTGAGATCAAAGTGGAAGAGGGGTCATGAGATCAGAGTCTTATTCCCAAATTCAGTCACTAGTCATGTGGCTTTGGACAGGTCACTTCACTTCTCAGTTTCTTCATCCGAAAGACAGGGAAGGCATTTTCCATTTTTATTGGCGTGTGTCTATTCCTTGTATCTTAATTTCATTAGAGACTGAGCCCAGGTCACACACACTTGGTCAAAATGAACCATCTTTCTAAACTCTGATTCACAGGCTCATACAGTGTGCAGAGTTATGTGGGATGGAGAGGTTTCCTCAATTCGACTCATAAATGTAAACTCCCCAAGCTCCAGGACACCTCCAGCAATGCAGAACTTCCACCAGCTAGTTCACGCCTTTTGGATAGTGTAATTATCACCCATGTCTTCCAACAATATGTCTCCCTGTAACTTCTGCCCGTTTCTCCCTCACCTCTCCTCCAGTCACACGAGCATCTATGGTGCTTGACTAGGAATGGACAGAGATTTGGAAATTTTAACTTCCAACATCACAATGTCACAATCCTAAAAAAAAAAAAAAAAACCAAAAAACTCTTTTATTCCAGTGGAAAAAACCTGAAACTCAGCTAATCCTTACAAATTGTACTCAACAAAGGAGGGGAAAAACCCAACCAGAAATAATCCACCAGGTCAACATCACACACAGAGTGGCGAGAATGGGAATTTTCCATGCAGCGGGACTGTCCACATAGATAATTCAAGGCCATAATCATTCCCTACCCCCAAGCTTATGTGTTGTAGGTTTTCTTTCAACTGACTTACTTAATATTATTGGTGTCCATGTTTCATTTCAGTGGCCAAAAATAGGCTCACCAATGAGATCTGCAGCTGTCCTTTTAAACGCCAGATCAACAGGCCTCATTTAAGGGAAGAACCCTGGCTACACAATGCCCAGCAGATAATTTCTTAATGTGCTTTTGTTAATTAACGTAACTCAGATAAACACACATTTTTCAGGGATTTATGGGTCCAACACGAGAAATCTATGTATATTTGAAGTTGTTAAGCAAATGATTCATATAATTTTATTTGCATAACTGGACTAGATGAAGGAAGGAAAAGAGGAAAAGATAAAAACTACTATTGAATTTGTTAGTTTCTTTCAAACATTTATAAATAATGTAGATAATCTTCATTTTTTAAACAAAACTGTTTAACATCTGTTTTTTATAATATTGTTATTTCTTGTGAAACTGTTTGAAATTCTTGTTCCCAAGAATTACTTGCAAATATCAACTAAAATTCCAAAAAAAGAAACATGTGCACACCTCATAAGTCCAATAAATTCTTGATGAACTGAAAGCTGGAGCCCAACCGCACAGAATTCCAGATTACCTGGAGCTTATCCTGCACAACGATTTTATAAGAAAGTAGGAAACTACAATATATACATATATTTATTGATATATATTTTAAAGCAAAAGACTTGTTAAACATTTTATATGCAGTTTATATCCAACCTAATTGTACTCGATACACTTAAAAGTATTATGCAAGAAGAACAAATGTTCATGATGAACATCTACCTCTACTTCAAATCCTTTTGTGGAACAAAATAGGATATAAATCTTCTTTTATCTCTATAACCACTGCTTAGCACATTGATTACACTTCCATAGTGAAATATTTGTGTAAACAAATGGATAAACAGTGGTAATTTGGAGGCAGGACATATTAAATTTTTAAAAGATTTGTGATTGTATAGTATATGGAATGTAAGATTGTAGAGTTGTAAGGTTTAAAGAGACTTGGAGCTCTATCTAGTCCTCCTTAGTGCAGAAATCCTCCAAGAACATTCCAATATTTAAAAAAATAATTTGGCATCTACCACAATAGTGGACACACACACACACAATCATCTCCTTGCCTCAGAATATTCTTGTGAGATAGACATCTTCTAAAGAGGGAAACTGAGCTCAGGAAATAAAGGAGAGAAGATGAGGAAGCAGAAAAAAAAAAAAATCAGAAAAAAATGTCACATGTTTTTGCCAATTTTTTTCTATGGTCTAAGAGCCAAGGATAAACAAGAAATAAATCAGAGAGGATGAGAGAAGATGAAAATGTGCCTCCCCTCCCCTGTGGCCAATTGCACACACCAACATTCCATAATTAATTTACTAAGAAATATGTAGTAAGCCAAGCCAGCCCCTGGAACACACAATACACATAAATGAGCTTCCTCTCAGGATGTTATAGCACTGCAGGCAACAAAGATATTTAGGATCTGCTCCCAACTTTGCAAATTCGGGAATTATCACATAACTAAAGAGAGTTATGAGGAATGCTAAAACCTATTCTCCTAAGAATAATGAGTACAATTGTGTTTTTTATTTTAACTTAAAATTCAGTAAGTGTATGTCTCCCCTTTTCCCCCAAGGAGATAAATAACTGGAATGACTAAACCCTGCACAAAATACAGACATGGGAAAAAAGGTGGCAGTTTTAACTTTGAAATTCACCAATCTTGTCAGTTAAAGTCAGACCTACAACATTAATTTATTCTGAAACATTAATTAACTGGAGCTTTTTTGCATTTAATTTTCTCTGGCATTTTGGAATCTATTCTAAGCCCTGTAGAAATGGCAGGTCTAATGTTATTAAAGTTAGCCTTTCAGGAAGTGCTCGAACTGAAGACTCTAACACATTAAAAAATGCTGAGAGTCCAGATAATGCAAATCTAAAGTATTATTAAAGGGTATTCTTTACATATGAAAGAAAAACCTTAATTTCATTAAAAATGAATTTAACTTTTAGCTTCCATTTTATATACTACCTGGGCCCTTCAAACTCCTCTGAAGAAAAATCGAAAGCCAGTTTCATTTCCTTTATTCATTCATTCAGTCAGTCATTCATTCAAATATCTACTGAGTACTAAGTACACGCCAGGCAGGTACTGTTCTGAGTGGGGCAAGGAAGGTCCTGTTTTCATGCTGCTTACAATCTAGGTGGGAAAATGACAAAAAACAAATAAACAAGACAATATATAAGAGTGCTGAGAACAATGAAGAAAGTAAAAGGGTGAAACGATCAAGAGTGAGTGGGAAGCCCTCTCTGAGGAGGAAACATTTATGTCAAGTCTGAAAGATTAGAAGTCTGCCACACAAGGATCCAGGGGTAAACAGCTCAGACAAGAGATGTCTGCTGTCACTGTGGGAAGGCCAGACCAAACTGGGCGGGTGTGAGGAGCAGGAAGGTCACAGTGACTGCGCCCCAAGGCAGGGGATGGTGTCACCACCTGCTGACAGGGAAGCCTGGGAGAAGAACAGGTATGTGTGTGTGTTTGTGTGTGTGTTAGAGAGAGAGAGAGGGTGAGTGGGGTGAGTGTGTGTGTGTGAGAGAGGGTGAGTATGTGAGTGTGCGTGTGAAAGAGAGGGTGGGTATCTGTGAGAGAGAAGGTGAGTGTGTGTGCGAGAGAGAGGGTGAATGTGTGTGAGAGAGGGTGAGTATGTGAGTGTGTGTGTGTGAGAGAGGGTGTGTGTGTGAGAGAG